>NC_056562.1:451246-557776 GCF_013358625.1 Macadamia integrifolia | reverse complement strand
AACCACTCACATATGGGTGTTTAGTGTTCTTCACTACTTTTAGTGAAAGGCCCAAATACTTGTGATTACCAGGAAAAAAAAAACATCAAACTTCCTCCCAATGACTTATATCACAACTCTTATTAAATTCATCAATAAGTGAAGACAATTGCTTGTTCAATTGTTGATGCCTTACTGATGGAGTATAAACTCTAATGAGTCATGGTTCAATTATCTTGTCTTCATCTTGCCCCATAAAATATTCCTTCCCCAAACCGGCCTAAGAAGGTGAGACCACCCCCTAAAAAAGGGGGGAAGGAGGAAATAACACATGTCTGGTACTTGGTAACATGCCCAGCCTTTTACCTTTTTTTCAATTCCTTGTTTTATAATTTATGTTAAAAACAACAGAAAAAAATCAAAGTTTAAAAACTCATAATCAAATTCAAATCAGTCTCAGTCACTTCTGATCCAACTAGAGTCATGATCGATTTTGGCCTATTCTGATAAATATGTATTTATTTTAAATTTTGAATTTTATTTTTTTTTGAAAAATAAAAAAAACCAATTATTGGCAAGAGATGGGCATGCGACTGCTTACCAACATGTGGACCAGTGGAGGCACAAACAGGACCTTTTGTACATTGGAATGGCAAAGAGTCTGTTTTAAGGATAAGAGAACAAAAAAAAGACACATTTTAGACAACCCAGCTGCATGCGAAGCTTTTTTTTTTTTTTCAAAACTATTTTAGAAGAAAATTTTATTTTTCAACCTTTTACCTAAAAACAAATGAAACAAATGAGTAAAGATCCTATCAGCCGTCCAATCCATCCGACACGAAACGGGTCCGTCAGGTGAAACAATCAATATGTCGTTAACATGGCCCAGCCACTTGTTAAGAATAGACCAGTTTTGTATAAACATTTCTCAATCATTTATAATCAGTTATGAGAAATTAAGAATTAGGATTTTGCCAACCCAAGACCAGGTGACCAAGGAAAAAAAACAGGTAAGGAGGAAGGGGATGGTCATTGGGCCCCACAGGGAAGTCAAGATTCCAGATTTTCCATCACTTATAGGATTTCAATTTTAATTGGCTTCATGTGATTTATTTTCTTTCTTTATTTCAACGTGATGTGAGGTTGAGTTGGTAAAAGTCCCAATTTATGTGGACCACAAGTTCCCCTAGTAGAGCTGTTTATTTTGATTGGATTGGTGGTGATCATTCATTCATCATCAGTAGCCAACCTTTAGCGCTTTGATTGATTGATTGATTTTTTTTTTTTTTTTTTTTCCCCTTTTTAGAAGAGATGGTTTTTCAAGAGGGATGATATGTTAAGTGGAATAATGATCAATTAACACTTTAATTCTATCCAAACTCAAGTGGTTATAAGAAAATTTTAACCAAAAAAAACATAAAATGATTATAAGAACATATGTGATGTACAATGTGAGAAACAATGTAAAAGATAATTGAGTGACAATAAATTTAGAGTGGTTAGGTAATCTTGCTATATAACTTCCATTACAAAGAGATTTTATTCTTGGGTTTTTCATTATAATGTTGGATTTGGTATATTTGATCTAGGCCGATTGATGGATTTGGTTTAATGGTCTAATTGAGTTGTGTGTTATTATGAATTTGTAATATAAAAGGTGGGGAATCTTCAAATGGGTGAAGTTTTAAAGAAGTTGAGTCTTTTCAAAAGAGTGGAAAAGTGTAGAGTCATCTAACCCATGGAGTCTTCTAATTATGGAAGAGGAGTCTTATAAAATAAGAGTGGTGTCTATTGTAATGAAATGATTGTATTCTTCTCTTGATCCTAATAGAAGTTTGGTCTCACTCAGTTGGCATAGAAAGTATCGTCAAACCACATGAATCTCGTGTCACTTCTGTAAGTGTATACAACATTGTGTATTGTATATGTTTTCTGTGTATTGATCACGCCTTAAAGCAAAACGTTTGGCTTCCCTTCTATGTCTTGATTTGTTAAATTTCTTATTTTATATGTACCATGCACTAGGTACATCCTTTTTATCTGCCCCACCCGTCACCTTGGTTCTAAAATTATTCTTCTCCATTGTTGTTGAATTGCGAGGTTTTATTACTTGTGGCTTGCCGTGAAAAGGACCAACCAATATTAGATATAGCTGATTTTCCACGAAATCTATTTCAGTTGATCGTAAGATGTTGATGGCCTTAGGTAGAGTGCACTCAATGGGCTAGGTCCCCCCCCACCCCACCCCACCCACCCCCCCACCCCACCCCCCAAAAAACCCTCTTTCGCTTTATCAACTCAGCTGCGCTTGGTAGCAATAACTTATCAGATTCTCGGCTAACTCCCCACTATTCTTGGGGAAGACGGAATAGATGAAAGCAGAGACCAGTAGGAAATAATACAGCTGGTTTGTAAGGCTAGAAATTCTATTCTTTGATTGGACCAAAGGCTTGGGAGGTGGCAACGCTTTGACAACGCTTGGGAGAGGTGACCATAGGCTTGCATCTTTGTAAGATTTCTCTGGCCACTCTCTTTCTCTTGTTCAAGCCACCCTCACCATATAAATCAATATTCCAATGGTATTGATCAGACTTTTGGCAATATTTTTAATCAGCTACATAGTTAGCACTGAAGCCAAAATACTTTACATCGAGATCAAAGAATGGTCAAATCAATCTTAAGGGGCAGCTGAGTTGATAAAAGATCTTTATCTCTGGAAGTGTGTGATTCTGAGTTTGACTCCTCTTATTTTCTGGAGTCACTCACAAGGTGTTTAGTACTATTCATTACTTTTGATGAAAATTGAATGAGTTTCATTCAACCTCAAAATGACATAGTTAAGCCGAAGGCTTGGATACCTATTTTAAAAATAAAATATACAAGAGTCTTCTACATCTACAGTTTTTCTAAATTTAGATCAATAGAATCATGAATAATTTATTATGTCTCCATGTGGGTTATATCAATTTGTAAAATCAAGTGGACAAAGAAATGGCTCCTTCACAGTTCACTGTGAGGGTGCCTCGTCTCACAACATTCTCTAATCAAGCATTACCTTTTAAATAATTTCCAAATTTGAGGTTTGAAAGCAAACCCATGTGGCCAATTTAGACAGAAGTCGATCTAGTTCAAAAGGGAATTAATAAAGACTAATCTATGTCAGATTCTAGATTTTTAAAATTTTTTTCTCAAATAAATTAAGTTAATGAATGAAAAAGATTATATATTGTTGTTTATATTATCATTTTACACATCAAGTTAATAGTAAATAATAAATTATTATATTTAATTAGAAAATAAAAGAGAATCCAACAACGTAAACTGATGTTGGAATAAACCTCTTACAATTTTTCTGCTTGTTTAAACTACAAATGTTATAAACTCATCATCCTTTAGGCGAAACAAGGCATATTGGCTTGCATCGCTAAAGAATTGATAGTTGCTGTATGGTTGGTAGGAATTCCGATTCCAAAATAGACTCAAGGGTTGTGTAGGTACCACAATTTTTAATGGAACCTCTATGATGCACCCATGTGGTCAAACCATCGTATATCCTCTCTAAACCTTTGGGGGGCGATATGCAACACATCCAAATGATCTGAATTGGCCCGCATCAAACCGTGCCTTTTTTAATTGGCCTCAAATTAGGGTATTGTGGAACTGGCCAAAAATCAAACTGCACCAATAGCAATTGATACCAAATTGAACATGGAAAAGTGGACAAAACCAAATCCAAACCGATAAGGAAACGATGTCAATCCAAAATCATTAAAAAAAAAAAAAATCCCATTATTATGTGTGTATATATGTGCATGGTAAGTCAAATCCAAACCAGACCGAACCCAATATCAAACCAATAAGAGAAAATCAAAATAAATCAAAACCCAACGTTCTATTACTGGTTTGGTTTCAAATTCATCCATTCTCACACCGAAATTGATTCAATCTAATTAAAATCGAATCAAACCAAACTGATTAATTGACACCCCTAATCGAAAAATAGGTCCCTCACTTCATCAAATTTTTGAAACTTCAATGAGGGACACTATCAAGGAAATATTACCTAACATAGGCTTGGAAATTAGAACAGTTATTCTCTGCAATGAGTGCGGCCGTGCAGTGAACATTGGATGGCCAAGAGCATTCGGGCACGTGCCTCGAGGTTGTCTTGACCATCTAATACTCACCGCACGATCACACTCATTGCTGAGGAAAACAGGAAAGTAAGCATATTTTTTTTTTAAGTAAAAAAAAGTGCATTTAGACACTTTACAAGTGGACAACCCACATTCAATTTTTCTCCCTAAAGGATGTGACACAAGAGATATGACCAACCCATCCAAAGTCCAAAAGGAAGAAGAGAAGGCGAAGAAAGGATGGAATAAATTATTATTATTATTATCTTACTAAGCTTGTCACCGTGGTCCTTATACCAACCACAACTAGTCAACAACTATTAGATTAAATTAGTCTCAAATGACAATAAAAAAAAGGGGTTGCGTTTGGACTTGGGATGCTGCCATTATAGATACCGGTGAAAATGACAAAACACAGAATTCATTAGTGTATGAAAGGTGTTTGATATAATGACTCAAAAGAGAGAAAAACCCAACAAGTGAGATTTAAGCGTGATCTTAGGTCTCAGTTGTAATGATAAACTAATCAAATAACCTTATAATATAAGGGTTTATCCAAATAAAGTAAAGATAAGGGTGTGATGAGAAGCAAATGATGAAGAACACAATAATTAATAATAGGAATTTTCCCCAAAAGAGATTTCGTATCTACCGACCTTAACTACTTCTCACTAATCTCTATTGCTTTATTCTCTTTTCAGTAGACCCAGTATTGGCCGGCCATTGTCCCACCTTGCTTGTTCTGTTCTTAAAAGTCTTGCCAGCTACTATTCTTGGACCCTCAAAACTCTCTTTTTTCTTACCCTTTCTTCTTCAACTTTGTCTATCAATTGGTCTCAAGGATCCAAAGCATATTATTCAATGGATCTTAAAAACTAATAATCCATGTTCAAACCCAATTATTAATTGGATTCATAACCTATATCTGATTATCTTAAGACCCAAAAAAAGAATTTATTTCCTCTCATAAATCATACCACCTCAATTAGTCAATTCCCTTTCCACTCTTCACCCCTCCCCCCACCTCCCCCTCTACTTTTTTTTTATCTCCAATTCAAACATTAAATATTATAAAAAATTCATTAATCACCACCTTTATCATCATCATCTTTGTTTCTGTCGTCTGTAGTCTCAATTGTTAGAATTTAAAAAGATGTTTTTTTTTCTCTCCTATTCAAATTACATATGAAGAAGGTTCTTTGAGCAAGCGTCATAGGGAAACACACCAATCAGGGGGTGATGGAACAATTTATAAATAAAGGAGAGAGAGATCATATCATGTGAGGGAAATAGAGAGAAAGAACGTGTCCTCAACGGTTGGCTCAAAGAACCTTTACCAAAAAATTTTTTTTTTCGGTAAACCTTTCCCCTATTACATAATATACATTACATTAGTATTGTAAGTACCATCATCATCATCGTCGTCGCCGTCGTCTCATTAAATGATAAAGTCATGAGTCAAAATATGATTATTAAAAAAACCACAACAATTTTTTAGTTGATAACAGTTTGATCATTGATGTATGCAATATTAAGAAATTCTTGCATGGAATATTAGATTTATATGCTGTGATATTCATCATTTATAATATTGAAGAAAAAAACTTTCAATAAGAATATAATATACCTTCGAGATTATTTTTGACAAGTTATCTTTTATGTGATTTTGGCTTCATGGTGTCCCACAGTTTGTATCTTGACTCATATTTTTGAATATTGAAGCTCAATCCTACTACTCTAGGGAACCAAAATTAGAAAATAAATCCTTTCAACAACTTGACTAGAGTGTCATTTTGCATATGTTGGTCCAAGCTTCATGGTACTTGACATTCCCAGTACATAAATTTTTTTAGCTGGGGAACTTTCCAATCAAGTATTAAGCTCATTTGTCTCATCATAATTTTGTAAGGAGAACAAAAGATGGTCCCATTAAAGTTTGGCCCATTCATTTCACCACCAGTGAATAAAAACAAGAGGAGAAAGTTTTCCTGCACCCATAAGGTATTGTCTTAAAACATTCTCCTTAATAGACAATGTCAATAATACCGTCTCCTATTGTGTGATACCTTCAAAGACCGCATCAAGAGATTCCCCTTCACGATAACTGAAGGAAACTTGGTACCAAACAAGGTGTAATGTGTAATATTTGAACCCTTGGATTTTCAGGAGGATAGAGCATAGGGAATGTGGTAGTTAAGGTCAGATTCTGATGCCAGAAAATCTTCCTAGTTGCATATGTTTAATATTTAACTAAGAGTTGAAATAAAAAAAGACACAAAAAAAGCATTAATTCCACATTATCTCTGTGCTGCAAGTGGATTAGGAGTAGGAGTTGGGACTTGGGAGACAGAAACCAACCCTCCACTAAGACAGAAAAAACCTCTACATGCCCAACAAAATTCTGGTATCTTTGATAATGAAATAAGCAAAGAGCTATAGATAAAAGACGCCGGATCAAGTCCTCGTACAAGAATCTGGTCTTGAGTTCTCGTACGACCCTTTTACCGACACATGTAATCCACTAAATTTTACTATCGGGATTACCTACAATATTTTTATCTCTCTTTTCCGATTTAAATGCCTTTTATCTTTCTTCTCTACTTAAATGCCCTGCACTGTTTTTCTTTATATATATATATATATATATAATTATTTTCTATTTTTACTTTAATTAATTGATTCCTACAATATTTATATTAAAACCCCAAGTCTAAAAACCCTTTTGATAACTCTATAGGTGGAGAAATTTCGTTTTCTTTTAACCACGATGATCCATTCATCTTACGCTTCATATGCATGGAAGAGGATATTAAAAAGGTATTTTGTACTTGTACTGAAACCCCATAGAGATTTGTGAACCCTAAGATGATGGGTGAACTGTCCTCTGGATGAGGAAAAATTCTTCTTTTTTCATTTTTTTAATTTGATTGCTTTGTATTGATACGGTAGATTGGTAGATGGTTTTAAGTGAACTTTAAAACAAAAATGTTAATGAAAATTAAGAGAGAGAGAGAGAGAGAGAGAGAGAGGATGAACTTAAGAAAAAAAAAAAGGAAACGGATAAGGGAATGCACTATTTTGTAGGATTAAAATAAAGCTATTTTAATGAAGTAAAAAAATTGATAAACAGTGAAGAGAGAGAGAGAGAGAGACGGAGACACAGAGAGAGAATGAACATAAGAAAAAAATAAGAGGGGGGGGGGAAGAGATAGGGGAGTCGATTATTTTGTAGGATTAAAATAAAGCTATTCTGCTGTTATAAAAAAATAAATTAATTAAAAAATTAAAAATTAAAAAAAAAAAAATATTCTCTTTTGTAGGATTAATAATAAACCATGAGGAGAGAGGAGTATGGGAAAAGGGATCCGGAGAGTAGGTACACACATCCATCTCTTAGTTGTACGAGAATCAAAACTCAGGTTCTTGTACAGGGACCTGATTCGGACTCTAGATAAAAGAGCTTTCAAACACTAAGCTCTAGAAACATTTTGGATGAACTTATTATTTTATCAAAAGATATAACTCTGTGAATTGTTCCAAAAATCCAAGCTGAGTCCCGATGACGCATGTGATTGCTGTGTATTACGATGACTTCCAAGAATGGATTACGTTGGTGTCAGTTCAGAAACATGGAATGACCCTTCACCTTTGTTAAAAGAATCTTAAGACACTCATAGGACAAGTACAACTGTACAATAATGGAATGAAAGCCCCAAGTCATTCCAGTTCTTGGGAAACAAACAAATGGAACAAATTATTTGCGACTTCAAAGAGATAAGAATCATGGAACAGAAACAAAAGAATAGAACACGACAAGATGTGCTCAAATCAATGAGAGGTAGGATCTCATTAAGTAATCTTATTATGTTTTTTAAATTATATATATATATATATATATATATTGGGGGTAAAGATCAATGGCAGATAGGGGAAAAATAAGTATGACAATGTGACACCTGCAGTAAGTACAAAATAGGGGAAAAATAAGTATGACAATGTGACACCTGCAGTAAGTACAAAATAGGGAAAAATAAGTATGACAATGTGACAACTGCAGTAAGTACAAAGATAGGGCGAAATAATCACCCCAACCTATGAATGCGAAAAATCTCACTCCTATTGATGCTCCTATGTATTGTGATTGACATCTACACTGGGCAAGAGCCACGCTACCAGGCAAAGAACCATCTACCTTGACAATTACATTCAAAGATACAAAATAGAATATGTTTACATAAGTTTATTACAACTAAAACCGTCCACTAGGCAATATCATAGACCTCCAGATAAGAAAATACCTAATGCATCAGAATGTTTCAACTTTTATGCAATAAATCTAAACAAGCATTTTCAATTTCTGATATTCACATATGTAGAAAGTAGATTCTTTATTGAACATCTCTTTCGTTCATAGGAAAACACCTATGAACAGAAATAGGATTTCTCAGGTAAGGACTGATTGTAACCAACTAATGAGAATCTTGTCCTTACACAACTGATAATAATACATTCAAGAATCTCATGTCATCCAATTCAATATGCACACAATAGGTATATTCACACTTGCAACTCGGAATCTCCATTCGTTAAAACACAATGTGACAACCATATGAACAGAATACACAGTCCCTCCCCAATTGTAAAAACTTTTAGATTTAAATCTAACAACATCAGTCTATTATTATCATCCAAACTAAATCAAATATTAAACCATTTATACTGTTTTAATGGACAGACTTCTAACAGACCACATCCTTTTAGGAATTCAAGTTATTTGTATAATCCATGACTCTAAGTTTCACCTACCGCAAGGTTTTCCTTCCTTCAAATCTCACCAGATCATTTCTACCCATACAGACAAGATGACTTTCTCCTTCATGCATCATGGTGAGAATATTGAGGGACTTCCTGAAGAGACATTCAACGTTTCAAGTGTTCCAAGATTTATCCGCTAGGTTGTAAAAGTTGAGTAGCATCGTCTTCATGTGAATTTAGGGTTACTGTTAACAAAACCAAATAATGAGGAATATTCAAGTTAACATTAAGGATAACCCAAAGTTGTAAGCTTAAGTAGGTTTCCAGAAGAAAGTACTTTCAACACTATTAAGGAACTCAAATTAGGCCTCTACAGTGAGTTTGCTCCAGATAAGAAAAATTAACAGAGATTTGGCACTACAAATAATCATATAGGAGAGTTCCAGGTCCACCAACAGAACTTCATTACAGAAGCTTTTTAAA
This sequence comes from Macadamia integrifolia, assembly GCF_013358625.1. NCBI lineage: Eukaryota > Viridiplantae > Streptophyta > Magnoliopsida > Proteales > Proteaceae > Macadamia > Macadamia integrifolia. Next base: position 548,423 of record NC_056562.1, on the reverse strand, counting down.
AAATCAAAATCAAAATCAAATTTACAGACATCTATTCAATGGATGGAACACAGGAAACTGTTAAGTTTCCTCCATGCAATTACCAAAAGCAATGCCATGGTGTCCTGGTAAAGGATGAGACTTGTGCTATTTTACAATCTGCTAGCATCATACGTTACAGCAGGAAAAAATTACATGTTTGATTCTTCCATCCTAAATAACTCCTGCATGGCCAACAACAGAATTTTTTTACCTTAACAAGTAAGCTCTACAACATATTTCATGATTTCCATCACTGTTTCCAAGATGGGAGATGGACTTTACCTGTTTGGTGGTGGCTACTGATTGAAGTTGCCTCTCTTTCTTCTCACGTTGGCACTCTCCACACCAGCTGGAAAAAAATTTCTGATACTTCTTCAGCTCTCTGAAGACCGAACTGTTGAAACAATTTAGAATGGTTATGCATTGGACTTGCTCAGACATGGCTCTCTTTTACTCATTTAAGAACAGAAATAGAAAAAGTAAAAAACATATTGCTAACATCTCATTGACCATGTAAGTTTTGTACCTTTGAGTGCCACACAATAAAGAAATGTTGATACTTGGGTGAAATCCACAGATTTGGTGGAAAATCTCCCTCCCCCCACCCCCACTGCCTGATCCGTTTGGAAATCAAATAATCCATGGATTTCGAAATTCCTTGTAGATTTTTTTATTCTTGATTATTTTCTGATTTGAATTCTCCCCAGTTAATAAGAATTTAAATGAAAACTCCTTTTTTTAGGATCGATAATATCAAAATCTGATGATCCGTGCCCTGCAGTAATAATTCCTCTACCATTACGATATTTACCACAACAATGCCGCTATCCATAGAACAAATTATTTTGTGGATTGGATTTCACTTCAGTGTTGACAGCTTCATTGCATGTGTTCAAGGTAAAAGTTTGTACAAATGTATCGCAGTGATATTAAGTATTTTGATTTAAGTTCTCTTATTCTAAGAGGTGGAATAGAATAACCCGGTTGAAGTGTAACAATCATACGGCCTGCAGTCCAAATCATTCTACTGAGGAGACAGCTGTCTAATCTCACCGGCAGTTCAATGGTGGAAGTCATGGTTTAGTTGCCTATCTGCAGGTCCAACCTTAGTACCCACGTTGACTCTGTCCCGGAGCATATCAGTGGCGAAAGGAGAGATTTCGGGTCAAGGTTACACTAGCCGAAGATTTCAGTAGAATTCTACACGTTGCTTCAACCAATTCTGTACTCCAGAACAAGTCATAGTTTCCTCTCGGGACCAACCTGCCTTGCCAACTAGAGGGTGGGAATCTTCCAAGATTCTTGAGTTAATACACACTACCAGCAACTCTTGTTTTCCAGTGATGCTCTGGAACTCTAAAGAACTGAGGAACCCACATTCAATCAAGAGTTCTTTTTTCTGTATTTTTTTCTCAACATTATTGGCTCATATGCCACCCCCCCCCACACCGCCGCCCAGTGGCAGTGAATGTTAAACTTCACATTTCTGCCCAAAAACGAGTTTCTTTGCTTCAGCCACTCCACGAAGCTGTGGTAAGGCTGCGTGCAGACCAGGCCCCGCAATGGCGGGAGCCTCGTGCTGGGTATGCCCTTTTATTGTCGTTTTTCCTTGATAGCACGGTAGCAGTATATAATGTTGGCTATTTTGGTTGTTGCCACAGAAATGTATGCCTTGTTTTAACATTATTTGTTATGACAGTTTTCAATTGGGAAAATCTCCTTTTTGACAGTCCATTCAAAATAAAGTAAGAAACTATCTTGAAGGTCCATCATTCTGTGCCACGTGGAAGGGGGCCACTGGCACACGAACCATAAGATAAGCTGTACATGCCATGGATAATCCATTGTCAAATTTGTGTTCCCATCTCCACCAAATGGCCCCACTATTTATTGAGTTTTACCCTCTTTACTTCTTAAGGCTAACTAGACTGCTACTAAAGGTTCCAAGTTCCAACTAGTTTTCAGAGCTTTATACCTCCACAGGGGAAAATTGCAGACTGAAACTTACAACCATTGACAGATGATGATGTGGATGGGATCCACAAAATTTGAGAACCACCACCATGTGGCAGATATTTAGGCTGCAAGAAAAACTTCCCTTGATGAGCTGTCAAGGAAACATATTTAATATGTTGATTCGTTGCCTGAAGAATGAGCCTCTTTTACTTTTAAATAGGATTGAGATGTCCCCTTTTGTTTAGTAGTTCTCTGTGTAAGTCTCTTTAAAACTTTCTGTTAATTCTGTTTTGATCTTTTCCTTACTCTCATAAAAAAAAAAAGAGTATAGAAGGGTACATTTTCTGGTTACATCTACTAATTCAAAACTCATACACCTCTTTCGTATCTGCCTTTTGGCTCTAATTTTGGCAAGTTGCCGTTAAAAAAAGAGCTTGGTTGTTGGTAGATCAGTAAAAAAGAGACGGTCTTAGGTACCAGAATTACAGATTTAATCAGCAGTTATGAATCCTTCTACTTTCCCTTGTGCTTCAAGCATATAAGAAAAATATAATCATAGTTTTCATTCTGACCCTACCTTAGTATCTATCAATAGTACTTTAAATAGTTTAATGGACTTTTCTTATTTTTCTTTTAACAAAATATATGAAAAAATAGACCAGTTCGGACCTAGAGCAAAAACAAATCCACCATTTACTGCTCGTTCTAAATTTTTCGTTATATCAACGATTAACAATCCAACGGTCCAACTAAATAATCAAGACCATGATTATCCTTACTATAAGGAAGTCTTAGATCATTGGAAATATAGATATAAAGAGTCTTCAGACCCAACTGAATAGAAAAAACTTTTAAACATGATGCAAGTTTTCTATACTGAACACAAATCAGTTTTTAGAGAACATGCATATATGTTGTTTAGTGATGATGAATCTAAGACTGAAACAACGGATAAGTCTTCAGAAGAAAATGAAGAGCTAGTTGCAAACCATCCTAAGTCTAGCTCTAAATCGAAACAGAAAATTTTTTCCATGATCATCTTGAAAAAGATCCTAAGTTCGCCCCTCAATATGGAGCCCAAACTCATTTTGAAGATAACATCTTCACTACCAAAGAAGAAGATGATCCAACTCCCATATCTTTCTACCAAAGAAGAGATGACTTAAACAAGACCAATATTGTGTCAGGAGGAACCTATCTTGACCTGACCCATATACCCTTTAAAGACTCTGAATCAACAATTGATGATTGGGCACAAACTTTTGATATAATGATAACCAATCAAAAGAATTTATGGTCTAAAGAAAAATTCCTTGAGTACATTGCAGGAAACTTACAAGGAGATGTTCTGCAATTTATTCGAAAATACCAAAACACAGACGCGGGAAGAGCTATGAAGGCTGACCTTCTAGCTAACTTTGCTAGCTGGGAAGACATCCTTCAAGAATTTACTAAAATTATAAAAACAGAATTTTGTGGTACCAGACCCACTGATACCTACATAGATGATATAAGTTTTAATTTAACAAAATTAAAGCTTCATGATATGAATGCTTTTGAAGACTTTGCAAAAGCATACATGCATTATTATCATTTGTTAGATGGCACACATTCTAACCATTGGCTACAACAATTCTTCCCAAAACTACCACCACCTTGAGATGAATTATGTGTAAAACATTATTCTGAATATCTTACAAATTCAGGTAGTTCAGATACCTTAGGAAACCGAATCAATTTCGTTTTCCGCATTATTATTGACAACTACCTCAAAGCTAAAGCATCTAAGGCAATTAAACATAGATTAGACGATCTGCTAAAGATCAACGGTAATCCGCACTGATCAACAGCTCTGATATGAGAATCAAGTGATTCTCTTAGCTATCTAAGGGTGAAGCTGAAGAGCCACAGTGATCGTCGTTGATGCTCTGATACTAACTCTAGCTGGAGACTGCCGGGGCAAAGCCAGGGCAGAATACAAACAGAAATTTCATACAATAAGAGAACTTTACAGAAGAACTTCAGAGAGAATAGTGATACTAGAATAACCGATGATCACAACTGAGGAGAGGGTCTCCTTTTATAAACTCCGGATTTAAAAACCTCTGAAATCCGTGGATTTCAGTGTAACTTAAATCCGTAAACAGTAACTTGCTACAGTACCGGTAATAAGTGCATAGTTCCGGTAAAATATGGTGACGTCATCATGAGAGTCATGTGAGATGTCATAATGTTCTATATGGTTGGTCCATTTTATGCTTCCATCATATTATCAATGTTGTGCTCAGTTATAGAATCAAAACTTCCTGCCGAATAGTCCTCCATAACCTAGTAAGTCTTCATCCATTGCTTCTTATAAGGCAATGGTAGATTGGACATCCAAGAGTAAATCCAATGGTGCGTCCAATGGTATCAAGTCCATAATATTGTCAAGAAATTGATTTGCTTTAGTTTCTTGCTGAGGATTGACCATGTAATCAATATGAATGTCTGTGCAAAATAATCTTCGACCGTCGGTTACTTTGGTAGTGAATCGGTCTCCTTCTGCTTCAAAGGCTTTTCTCCTTAATGTTATTAAAGCACCTTTCCAAACTTATCAATGATCACCGTCTTGGATTATTTCAAGACTTATATCTTCTTCAATCTTGGGGGGTCCAATATATGAATCTTGGTTGGCAGTAGTAAGAATCCATATTTAATAGGGTTGTAAAAATGTTTTCTTTCCCGCCAGCCCAAAGAGGAGTAAATATTAAAAACCAAACCGGGACAACTTCCAATTTTTGAAAGTAATATAAATCATGGTTTGCATCATCATGGGTAGATGGCGGGCAAATTCTGTGTTTTCGGGTTGAAAAAAAATTCATCCACAGAGTCCCCATTCGATAGTGTGCATATCCCATAAGTCAGTGGAAGGATAAAAAAAGAACTCTAAAATAATTTTCTTGAAAAAACAAGTCTTTTAGATATTTTTTCTAATATCTGTTTAAAATGAAAAATATTATCTTCGACAATTTTTCTTTTGATAAATTTAAAGCATTCCTTAGGTAGTACATGCCTCGCCTTTTCATAAAGGCAAATTCGTTTGATTTTATGAAAAATACGTTTATCATGAAAATCAGTAAGAAATTCAAAAAGCTTGAGAAAATTGTTTATTTTCTCATATTAAATATCATTGTCAAAATTCGTTTGGGTTATGATTTTGAAGATCAATTCTTGAAAACATTTGTGGTTTACAAAATATTGAGCAAGGATTGTGTAAAGAGTATGCAAATCTTGTCTGAAAGCTTTTTTCTTATTGCCACAGTGTGATTTCCATACTTGATTAATCATGTAATAGACATAGTTGGGGAGTCCTTGATGTCTATGAAATTCAGTGATTTTGAATTCAGAGACTTCTGTAGGCTATTTTTGTAAGAGATTTCGAAGTCGAATATCATTTAGCATCTGAGTCACTTGCAGGTAAGTGAGAGGGGTCTCATATGGGTTTTGTGCCCACTGAATTTGAGAATATGGAGTTTAAGATAATAGAGTTTGTGCCCATTGAATCTGAGATAGTGGAGTCCATTGAGATATTCCTGGTGTAGGAGAATACTGAAATGATCCGTTTGGGGTAAGCGAAACTTGTGATAGATCAATCTTATTAGCAGGCCGTGTATATGATGCAGAAGATTTTTTCCCAAAAGGCTTTTGTGCCGTTGGTTTGCTAGAAGATTCCTTTGCAGTAAGTCTGCTTGAGGACTCTTTTGCCTTGTCTTTTCCTTTGATGGTTATCCATCCATCATTGCTTTGTTATTTATCCATTGTCTACTGAGATAATCTGCAAGAAAATTTCTTAAACTGTTAATATATTCTACTTCAAATTTATATTGACTAATTTCATTATACCAATTAACTCTTTTGGCATTTTCTTCACGTTTTTTGGATTTCAAAAAATCACGAACTGCCTGATTATCGGTCAGTATTAAAAACCATTTTTCTGGGATAAGAAAAATTTTGAATTTTTGTAATCGAAAAAGAAGGGCTAAAATTTCTTTTTCAAATATAATATAACGTATTTGTGTATACATGAATTTTCCTGAATTGCATCCACAAACTTATTCGTCTGTTAGATTTTTCAAGGGTTTGGCTTTTAATACTACTCCCCAATGCTCATTAGAAGCATCAGTTTATAAGATAAGGAAATCACCTAGCGCAAGAAAATATATTGGAGGAAGATGTGTTAGTTCCCTCTTTATTTGTTGGACAACCTTTGTGTCAGAATCATTCCATGTCCATTCACTATCTTTGTATAATTTTTTCAGTAATGGTCCTTTTTTAGAGAGGTCCTTAATAAAATCACCCATAATTGGGAATTTCGAGAAACTGTTGTAGGTGTTTCTTATCATACAGTTTATCAGAAAACTCTTTTATTTTTCCTAAAATATAATCTTGTAATTGTAACCCGTTCTGTGTTAGAATGAGTCCAAGAAAATTGATAAAGGTTTTCTCTAATTCAATCTTTTTTTTATTTAAAATTATTCCATGTTGTTGGAATACTTGAGAGATTTGTTTGAGATGTTCTTGATGTTCTTCTTTAGTAGAAGAGAAAACAAGAATATCACCAATATATACAGCCACAAAAGGTAAATCTCCAAATATAGAATCCATCCATCTTTGGAAAATTTGAGGAGCTCTATTAAGACCAATAACTGTCCATTGATAATGTTTATTAAATGGAACACTAAAAGTTGTGAGTGGTTTACTCTCGTCAGTCAATTTGATTTGCCAAAACCCTGATTTACAGTCAAATTTGCTAAAATATTTAGCTGTTCTGGTCTTATGAATAAGAAAATATTTTCTTGGGATGAAGTATCCATCGAAAATAATGTTTTGATTAAGCCTTTTATAGTTGATTCCCATACGGGCTTTTCCTCTAATTTTTCAGCATGGTTGCATACCATAAATGTTGGACTAGTGTGAGGACTTGTTGATGGCTCAATTAATTTGAGTTCTTATAACTTTTTTAATTGAATATCAAATTCTTTAATATCTTCAAAATATAAAATTGGTTTTACTCTAATGATCTTTAGTGGATCATCGAGTTGAATATGGAAAAATCTTGGGCTTTTATTCCATTACTTTAATGGGTTGTCACTAAAGTTATTATATAATTCTTAGTGAAGCCAATGAGTGGGTTCTAGAATTCTAATAATTGGTTTTGGTTTAAAACCTTTCTCAATGAAAAAACTATATCGAGGGAGAATTGGTATCGTAACCTCAGTAGAATTTAGAGTTATTTTAATAGAATTATGTAAAACCATTAAAGGAAGATGGTTTTGTAAAAAGGTATTTCCAAGAATAAAATCACTATGCATGAAGGGAAAAAAAAGAATTTTGGGAATAATAAATTGTATATTATTCAAATAAATTGGAACTTTATGAGCTTTGTACTCTAAAGTAACCAAAGTTCCTGTGACACCATGGACATAAATTGGTTTTTCCATTTTTTCCCAATAGTGTTCAGGGATTGCATTCCATTGACAAACAGCGTATGTTGTTCCTGTGTCAACAAGGACATCAAGGTTATATTCTTCAAATTGTGGGAATTTAAAGATACCTTTTACATAAATATGTTTATTTCCTTGATTTAATGACAGTATGATTTCTTTTTTTTCCCCTTTGTCTTCCAACTCATATTTATGATAAGAAAGCATATTTGATTCTGCTTCAGACTGGGTATCTGATTGTTCAGAAGACTACGTGGGATCGTAGCTTCTAAAAAGTTGAGGATTATAAGGAGGATATTCAGAAATTGAATTCCTTCCTTAGACAGCAGATGATGAAGAAGATCCTTCACCGATGGTAGAAAAGGAAAATCTTCTTTTAAGATAAAAAGTACCTCCAAAAGCCAAGATATCAAAGATTTGGAGATTTCTTGGCGGTGCTTGAGGTTTTGGCAAGATGTCTGTCAAAATCCAGTTTTTTAGGATCTTTAAGTCATGCCAATTTAAGAGCCTAGGTTCTAATTCTGTTTCATAGGCACGAGGTTCAAAGATCTCAACTATTCTTTTATAAGCTGGTTGTAACTTTGTATAAGTCATGTTAGTAAGTTCATGAAGACATTTCCATGGGACCGCAAGATTATGACCGTCAGATCTCATTTCTAAATTTTGGGTTTTAATCTTCAGAACTACTGAATCACAAACTGCAAGGTCTGTAATAGAGACAAAATAGTTTGGTTTGAGTTTGAACCAAATATGGTCATGTACCATATTAGATTCCATTCCTCCTATGAGAGCTTTTACAGGACTTTTGTATAAATCTTTTATCAAAAAGGGCAGCAATAATTGGTACGTCCATTCCCTACCTAAATAAAGATGTAATTTCAATTTGTATTAAACCTATATGAATATATCACAGTTGAGAGTGTTTCTTCTACAATCTTTTTATTTGATTAATGTTAAAAATCGAAAATTCTACTGTATTTTCATCAGTTCCCCAAGTAGTGGTGTTTCCACTGGCTTGATCAAAAAAATCTGGTGGTCCAGAGATTTAATTTTGAGGAATTGTAAACCTCAGAATAAGAAAGTTTTTTATGTTTGTTAAAACAAAATAGTAAACAAGAATCATTGATGGTAACATCTTCCTAACAAGGTCAGAGAAAGCAACAGAGTTTTGTTCCTGTTGTGGAACTTGTTGTAATTCTGCTTCTTCAGAGGGTTGAGAAGCAATGGTAGAGTGCATCATAAAAATAAATTCGACATCTGAGTCGGAACAAGCAGAAGTCAAAGCAGTTTCTAATTCACAAAGAATGTCTTCAGAATCAGAAATCTTTGTTTCAAAAATAATATCAAATTTGTTTTGTTCCAAAAATTTTATTATTTTTTTATGATTATTTTTCTGGTTGGGACATTCATTTGCAAAATGGCCCAGTTCATTGCAAAGGAAGCAACAACAATCTTTTTTAGATTTACGTTGTCATGTGAATTTGGGTTTTGTAGGTTATTTATGTACAAAACACCTATTTGAAAATTTATTTTTTGGTTGAAACCTTTTTTTCCAAGGCTTCCATTTTTCCATTTAAAGTTTTTAATTATCTTATACCTTCTTGAAGGTTTATAATGAGAAGGTGGTTTACCAAACTCATAATTGGCTGAATAATATCTTCGACATAAAGGTGGGTTAACTTTCTTGCTGAAGATTGACCATGTAATCAATATGAATGTCTGTGCAAAATAATCTTTGACTATCGGTTACTTTGGTAGTAAATCGGTCTGCTGCTTCAAATGCTTTTCTCCTTAATGTTATTAAAGCACATTTCCAGACTTGTCGATGACCACTGACTTGGATTATTTCAAGACTTATATCTTCCTTAATCTTGGGGGGTCCAATTTATGAATCTTGGTTGGCAATAGTAAAAATCCAGATTTGATAGGGTTGATAAAAATGTTCTCTTTCCCACCAACCCAAAGAGTAAATATTAAAAACCAAACCGAGACAAAACTTCCAATTTTTGAAAATACGATAAATCATGGTTTGCATCATCATGGGTAGATGACGGCTAAATTCTGTGTTGTCGAGTTGAAAAACAATTCGTCCACAGAGTCCTCATTCGATAGTGTGCATATCTCATGAGTCAGTGGAATGATAAAAAAGAACTCTAAGATAATTTTCTTGAAAAAACAAGTCTTTGAGATATTTTTGTAATATCTGTTTAAAATGAAAAATATTATCTTCAACAATTTTTCTTTTGATAAATTTGAAGCATTCCTTGGGTAGTACATGCCTCGCCTTTTCATAAAGACAAATTCGTCTAATTTTATGAAAAAAATCAATTCTGGCTTCTTACTATGATTGCATCTGGTGTCATTTAGAGAAAATTTATAGGTACCTTAAGCTTTGGAATGGTTCTAATTTGCTTTTGTTTAATTTAAAATGATCAGAGGAAAAATTTGGTAAGAATTATAAGTACAAGATTTTTTTTAATGTAATTGCAGCTTAGTCACTCAATAAAATGAGTGAGGATAAGTAAAGACTTGAATTATGTCAGCTATACTAAAGTGAGGATGATGAAATTTCGGTGATTGATAGGCAGATCAAAGATGATTTGAAGAACTATATTTAATAAAGACTAAATGAAGAACCAAACAAACAAAACAACAAAAAAAAAAAATTCAGCCTTATCCCAACTTAATAGGATTGGCTACAAGGATCCATGAAATTACAAAAAAGGAAAAGCAAAAGTGAAAGGAAAGTAACACACTAATAGCAAAAAGTGAAATCTCAGCTAAATGTGGTTTGTTACATGGATCTTGCCCTCCAATCGGCTCTACTCTAGGTCATAATTGGGACAAGGCCTAAACCATGCATGTGTTCCCTTACTACTTCTCTTACGGTCATTTAGGTATGCCCTAGCTCTTTTAGTTCCTTCAATTTGAATCAGATCACAGTTCCTTACCAGTGCATCCTTCAGCCTCTATCGAACATATTGCCATACAACCTCAAATGACTTTCTCGGAGCTTATCATAGATCGGAGCAACTCCCAAATCAACTCCAATATGTTCATTCCTTAATTTATCCTTCCTAGTTTTGCCACACATCAATCTCAACATCCTCATCTTTGTTATACATAGCTTATCTACATGTTTCTTAATTGCCCAACAGTCCGCCCCGTACATCATAGCCTGTCATACAACTGTCGTACAGAATTTTCCTTCGGTCACAACATTCCTGACGCACCTCTCTACTTCATCCATCCCACTTTATTTCTCTGTCAAACATCATCCTCTATATCACCTTCTTTATTAATGGTTAACTCCAAATATCTAAAATAGTCACTTTGCGAATCTCTCTCTCCTCAATTTTCACCATATCGTTATCCATCCTAGTGTGACTAAAGTTATACATCAAATACTCTGTCTTCGTTTGACTTATCTTAAAACCTTTTGACTCATGGTTGATCTTCATAGTTCCAACTTAGCATTAATCCTTGTTTTTGCCTCATCCACCAAAACAATATTGGCAACAAAGAGCATATACCATGGAACCTCGTCTTGAATGTTCCTAGTTAAATCATCCATGATAAGCACAAACAAATAAGGGCTTAAAGATGATCCTTGATGTAGCCCAAAAGTAATTGGGAATTCACTACCTTACTCTCACAGGGTTCTCACACTAGTCACCACATCATCATACATATCTTTAATTATATCCATATATTTAACTCAACGCCCTTCTCTTCTCTAGCACATGATAGATTAACTCTTTAGAGAACTGTCATAGGCTTTTTCTACGCTAATAAAAACCATATGGACAACCTTTTTGCCTATTTTAATTCTTTCCATGAGCCTCCTGAGTAGGTAAATAGGTTATGTTGTGGATCTACCTGGCATAAAAACAAATTGGTTAACTGAGATAGTAGTTTCTCTTCTCAACCCATCCTCGGTTCGGATTGCAAGCTGCAACTCGCTTGCATGAAGCCGGAATCACTAGTAATCATTGGTCACCCCATCTTACAATTTGTACGGTAAATTACTCAAGGCTCACATAACCCATGCCGGATTAATCGTATTTTGAGCATGGGCCTTCAATAACCTTCTCCCACAGTATCATAGTATGACTCATTAGTTTTATGCCTTTATAGTTTTTACAATTCTAAATAAACCTTTTATATTGTAAATCGCAAATACAGTGCTTCTCCAACACTCATCTAGCATTTTCCTTATACTCATAATCTTGTAAAAATCTTGGTTTACCAAGATACCCCATATAATCCTAAGCTCTTCCACACTACTATTGGGACCTCATCTTGGCCTGTTGTCTTACCCAGTTTCATCTTTCTTAACACTTCTTTAACTTCAACCACTCCAACCTTCATATATATATATATATATATATTGCAATCTTCCAGTCTAATCCTACTCAAATTGTCTACATTTAGTAGGTTGGAAAAATAATCATCCTAGCCTAGATTAACCTAAGTTAAATGGAGTCTCTATCGCTCTGCTCAAAGAGTCAAATATCAAACTAAATACACCTCAAAGTTCATAAGACAAAAAGAGATTTTCAGGTCTGAGATCCACATCTATGAATTGAAAGGTCTGGATGATCAACTCTGCAATTAGTTGTTAGAATCAATAGGTCTTCAAATCGTTCATTTGAATAAACTGAAATATTTCTTAGCTTAGTTCTCCCAGCTTTATTAGATCCTTTAAGTTTAAGCTTCATTGATCTAAAAAATCAGTCTTGTTTAAGTGCATGGTCTACTAGTGGTGAAAAATCCCTCTTTACTTGCTTATCAATTCCAGCAACTCAGACTCGGATCCTCAGGGTCGCCAGAATACTTCGTATCAACAGATACTCAAATGTATCAATATGGATTCGATCCAAGATCTCTTATTGAATTGCTCATTCAATGAGAGCAGAAAAGAATATATTATGTATTGTATTTGCGTCTCGTTTATCTCTACGAGGTACTAGACGAAAGAAAACGATCTTAGAAGGGACTACTAGCACTCTACCATCATCACATTTAATACATCTAACATGATTAAAATCCGTACTCTTCCTTTCTCTCATTTTAGCTATCTTATAGATAGTTTTTTCCCTTCCTTCGGGTTCAAAATATTATAAAGGTCATCATATTTCTTCGCCTTGCTTTCCCCACAATCTTCCTAGCTTCATTTCTGGCAACAATATACCTTTTTCATTTTCTACTTTTTTGGTCCTTTGCTATGTCAAAATTATCTTTCTTGGTGCTGATGGTTGTCTATACCTCCTCATCCCACCACCAAGTTTCCCCTAACGAATGCCCTTTGATTCACCAAGGATTTCTTTAGCAACCTTCTTAATAAAGGCCATCATCTCGGTCCACATCATATTGGTGTCTCCCTCAAAGTCTCACTTTCCTCGTCTGACCACTATATCAGTAAATGAATCCATGGAATCTCCTTATACCCTCCACCACCTTATCTTGGAGCAAACAGGTTTCCATTTCTTATGTTCTTGCGTACTTAGACACATATCCAAGACCCTAGTCCATGTTGACAGGTTAGGCTCTTCCCAGATATAACCTTACAATCCTTACATAACAATGTCGGACATTCTAATTAGGAAGAAAATATTTGGCTGCTATACTGTCCACTTATGTAGGTAACTAGGTGCTCATCTCTCTTTTCAAAAGAACGTGTTCACAATGGGTAGATCATAGGCTACCGCAAAGTCTAAAACTGATATCCCCTCCTCATTCCTCTCCCCAATTCCATATCCTCCATGCACATCTTCGTAACCTTTACAATCTCTCCCAACTTGTCCATTCAGGTCACCTTCTATAATAATATTTTCCCCCTAACCAAAACCTTCCACTAATCCATCAATAAATCTAATAAGAGATGATAATCCATATATCTTATAGACCCTACGACACTACAAATGAAACAAAACATAAAAAGTGTGTTTATTTCAGTGGAAATAAACCTTAGGTGTTGGATTATATATATGTTAGACCTTTAGTCCGAAGGGTTTTCTTTGTAATATATCATTTTAATGGGCCTAAAAATATGAATAGGAGGTATGAATACAGGATCTAATTAATTAATCTAGTTAGAGTGCTATTTCTTCATTTTTAATTGTTGTTAAATGAAATAGCTTAGAGGGGTGAATAGGTTATGCTAGTGAATTTTAAACCTATTCGAATAATGATCCCCAAATGTGATTGTGAATTAAAATATGCGGAATAATAAATAAACACAATTACACAACTCTAAGGTTTATGGTGGTTCGACTCAATCCGAGTCTAGTCCACTCCCTAAAAGTTCCACTTATAAGGTATTCCACTAGCACTTCCCTTTCGGTACAGTAGGTAGGCAGGAAAACCTTTACAAACTCTTTTAAGGATAAGAAGATCCGTACAATCTCTTTACAAGATGAGAGGGTCCTTTACAATCTCTTTCAAGAATGAAAAGATCCTTACAATCTCTTAAGGATGAGAGGGTCGTTATAATCTCTTAAGGATGAGAGGGTCCTTTACAATCTCTCAAGGATGAGAGAGTCCTAACAATCTCTTAAGGATGAGAGGGTCCTACACACTTGTCTAAGTACGGTCTAGATCAATGTGTAAATAAGGTGTCGAATTCTAGAGTTAACTCAACTCTTGGACAAAACAAATTTAAAATGGAATAAAAAGGTTTAGAGTTACCTCTTGTGTGATGCGTGAATGAAATGCGATTTTATAAAAGAATGCACCTTTGAAGTCTTTTTGATGCTTGCAATGTAAATATCAAGATATAGATGAAGATTTGTAAATAACCTTGGGTTCCTTTTGAATGTAAAATGAAGAACTTGAACTCAAGAGATGGTATAGACCAGTCTCACTTCTAATGCTCAAATAATGCTCCTTCAAGGTTAGGATTAATTGTTAATTAATGAGTAGTATTAGAGGTATTTATATGTGAGAATAGGGTGCTAAAATAGGCAAAAAAATCTCACTCAAACGGTCACTATTTGGGTCTACCGGTCGAGGTCGACCGCCAAAGAGCCGTTGCATAAAACTAGCCGTTAGAGCCAGTTGTAAACCAGCCGGACTGGCACCGGCTAGACCGGACACATTGTCCGATTAGGTGCCAGTCGACTGCCCGCAGGCTCAGCCAGACCCAATTTGACAAGGTTCTGAAAATCTAACATTTTGTCAGTATTTTGGCCGTAACTTTCTGGTCTAACATCGGATTGACCTGATTCCAAGGGCGTTGGATTTGTAACTCAAATTTCTACAACTTTCATGAAGGGAGCATCTTCTAAAACCCATTTTAAGGTTGACCAAAATTCCTTGAACAGGGTCATTTCTATTTTCTCAGCAATTTCCTAAGCCATGTCATTCCGAGCATGTTCCTAACTGCTTGTAGGTCTTTACACATGGTCAAAGTACATCCTAAGGTCATTCTAAATTAATATGAACTAAAGAATGCAATATTTAGTGCATGCTTATGAGCCGCAGTATAGTGTTTGTGTATGGTGTGTGCACTATTACATTGAGCTACACATAAGGTCTTCTATTCATCTTGTAGTTGGTCCTCAAGAGTCTTCATGTTGACCTTGCATGCTTGATTTCTTCCATGTACTTCAATTCACTTCAAGCTTTGATACTTTGAGGTCTTGATCTTATAAAGTCTGATACTATCTGATACCTTCTTCAAGTAATGATACCAACTTGTTGATACTCCTCATTTGATGACTTCAATCTTCATTTCTTCCTTTCATTCATCAAAGTCTCTACAAAACAATACTTGAAGGCAAATTGTGAAATACCTTCATATGTTTGTTATCATCAAAACCAAGTCTAAGAGTGTGGGCATGTCCCTAACATTAAAGAATTTTAGTTAGGCTGTCATAGGTCTCTGAGTCCAGCCTTGTTTTACGCTGCTTTCCTCTATTTTATGCAGGATTAGTCAGTTTAACACTACCTCCACAGCAAGCTATTGTCAGTAGGAGTTTTAAACTTAGTTTAACCTACTTTGAGTCTTTTATATAAGGCATAGAGGCTACAGCTCTGCACACAAATTTTGACTTTTTCTTTGTTTTGGTCTGTGAGACTCTTGCATCTGTTGGAATCTGGTGTGCTTACTCTTGTGGGATTCATGGGTGTTCAACTGCTCTAAGATTCAGCAGTGAACTTTGGTGGGATTCCAGGTTGGGGTACTATTGTACTGGTGAGATTCTATCCCTGCAAATCAGGTAGGATTCTTGATTACATCGTCCTCTTCTCTTCTTCTCCATTGACTACAAGTTCAGTTTCTGAAATTCTGCTCTATTCTTCTTCAGTTTACAATTCTGAATTTCTGTATCTAGTTCTCAATTCCATTCAGATTTTAAACCCAAAATCCTAAATGATACTTGAAATTTTACTGCAAACACGTGTTTTCAAATCTTGTTTCTTTTCTATTTTCTGGTTTCTAACCTCAATTTTAAGTACTGATTTTTAAGAACAGGAGTAAATTTCTGCTTAATTCCTGGTCTGAAATCTGATTTCACAACTTGTAAAATCTGTCATCAAACTCTGCAATCCTGGATTTTTGATCTAGAGTCCTAATCACGATAGGATTCCTTCATATTCAAGAATCTGTCCATCGAACCTTGGCCAAAGTAGAGTTGTCTTTATTCTGTTATTGATTCTCTCTTGAAATCAGGTATGTCCTTATTCTTTTGATCCCCTCGCAAGCCGATCTCCAATTGGATTCATACTGGTTCGAGATTAGTACTGCACATTTGCCTATCTGGTTTGTTTTAACAACAGTGATAAGTTTTCTCTTAAATCTGGTTTTGTCCCTTTTCCAGTGATCCAGTCACAAGTTGACCCTCCTATTGGCCATCAATAGTTAGGGGTTAGCACTGCATTACAAACCATAGATAATTCGTAAAATTGGAATATCTAAGGTAAAGAAAACTTTAGGCTCCATCTGGTTGGAAAATAAATGAAATTAAAACAAAAGGATAATGGAAATGTTTGTAATTATTACAAGCAATGATTGTGTATCTAATTCAAACAATTACCAATTATAGTAATTTTTTATTTTTAAGTTCAAATGTTTAATTACCATATTTTGTAAGATTTTAAGCTGGTTACCCCATCATCATTACAAATTTTATTTCTAATTTATAATAATCTTCCTTCCTTTCATTTTCATTCTCTTGCAACCAGACGGAGCCTGAAGGAAGTTGAAAGCAGGAAGAGCTTTCAGACATGATAGCGGTCTAGAAGCTCACTAAATTTTGTCCATCACTAACAAACTTTTATGAGATAGTTTTGTTCATATTTATCCAAGATAATGAAAATACTTTTTTTATTGTGTGTGTGTGTGGAGGGTTTTAAAGATAGTACCCAGTTTCATTACACGGAGGATGCACAATTATAAAAGTTTTTGTTTCATTACTAACAAACAATTTTTATAGGCATGAAAAGAATTTTATTACTTTGAAGCAGATGAGAGATACAGAAATGGAACAATGACAGAGGCAAAAAATAGAAGAAGAAAGTGAGAAGACCATATAATAGATGACCCTACGCCCCCTCCCCCCTCTAAGGGGGCAGCATTGGCCCAAAGACTAACAATTAATCAAGGCACAAACTGCAGACGAAAGTGAACAGTAAGCAACAGGTTCGAATCCAAGTGACATAACACTAATAAGCTCAGGAATAAAAATGGATTGATCTATCCATTAACTAGAGAGAGAGGACATGCGCACACAACTAAAGATATCGTAGATAACAAAAGAATACATGAGGTACATACCTTCGGCACCATAGAAGTAAGTTGATCCTATGCCCAACAGTTGTGGCCCTGGCACCATGCCGGTGGCGACCGCGATGAAGCACAGCTTTTCCCGGAACATGGAAGTAGTCTAAGATTTCCTAGTAAAGTAGCAAAGACTGAGCTCAATCAATAGTGTACAACCACAAATAGTAACAACCTAGCAGGAGAAGTAACCAATGAGGAACAGGCTCAACATATCATAACCATTTAGAATCATAAAAATCCAAATTGACTCTAATCTTGATTTTCAAATTGCATTATACATGATTTGATGATAGGAACACTTCAAATTTTCTCTTGATAAGTAATGTCAATAGCCAATCTGGAATACCTAAAACATCCCGCCAGTTCATAAGCTTCTATCCATTGTATTCAATCTTGAAAAGTATTGTCCATAGCAGGTTAACATGTATGGAGTTGAGGGATGTCAGTATGACACCAACGATGCAATATGGAAGAAACAGAGTCTCAGGCGTCTCACCCATCTCAGTCAAGACATCCCAAGACAGGCTGATTAATGCAGGAGTAGATTACAAGTAATTAACTCCTCAGTTTATAACCCCAAACAATACAAATAAGACCAGAAAACAAAGAAATAATACAATCAAATAAATCCCCAAGGATACAATACTCATATAGGAGCAAAACCAACCCAAAATCTAACCCGATAGGAGAGAGAAAGACTTGTTATAGAGCCGGAGAGAGAGAAGTGCGGCCACGGCTGTAGGAGTCCGATTGAGTTGCACTCTTTGGCGTAGATAGTCCCTAGGGAGGGTACAAAAACAACCAAAGTTGGGAGGATTCTGACAGCTGGTTGTGACGTTACAAGGTTTCTTAATTTTCTAACCTAGAAGAGAAAACTAAGAAGAACCTTTAAAAACAGCAGCTGAATGCTTCCAACAGTAACTAGGTAAGGATCGTGGGACCCTTATGAGGCCTAAAATGCCCTAATTAAAGACCAGGCTGAACAGAGTACAGAAGAGAGAGAGAGGAGATCAATCTCTCTCCTATTCCCACTAGGATTGCTAATCGGTTCTGATTCCTGGAGACTTTTATCAAAATCTGAACTACACCTCTTGAATGTTACAGCAAATAAAATAAAAAAGAAGAATAAAACATATGAGGGATTGAGAAGGGTGAAAGAGAATAAAGGAAGTGGCTATCTCAGCCTGGGCTTCTCACCCACAGCTATCTCAGTTGTTCTAAGCATTTAGTTACAAACTTTCTTTCATAAATGCAAACTTTCTTTCATTCAAATCTCCCCAATAATGGTACATATGCATTTCTATTTATAGAGGGGAAATTCACAATCATACTAATACTAGAAGCTAGTTTCCCAATAGGACTAGACACTCCTACTACAACTAGGAATTCAAAATAGGACTAGAACTTGACTTTATGACTCCAACATAGAGTAGGACTAACAAACAGATAGTCCGTATAGGACTTTACAACCAACTAATGGCCTAATGGGCCTTTATTAAATTAAATAGCAATTAATTAAACTAATGAATAAAATCTCGTTTTCTTACCTCTACCCATACTTTTGGCTCATTAAAGTGACCTATTTCAAAGAAAACCCATGGGATCAAAGACCCAACACATACATAACACAACCCAAGGCTTATTTGCAATAAAATAAGCTCAAGTGACTCATCTACATCAACTCGCCCTCTCTTAGAAAAAATTCGTCCTCGAATTTTGTAGAGTGTGAGAGTGATTATATCATAGTGCACGTCCCTCTTCAAGCCGTAGAAAAATTCCGGTAGTTCTTTGATGATAAAGATGTAGTCTAGAATGTGAGGAGCTTGATCTTCAAGATACTTTAATGGGATGACAAACTCCACATGCTCAACTTCAACATCTTTGGATGTATCCATAGGGTATGCGCCTTTGAGCTCTTCTAACTTCAATGCAGCACAAAGCACTTTTGGTTCATCTACCTGGTGGTTCCTAATGGTTCCATTAATGGTTCAAACACAACTTCACTCTTGAACTCCTTAGGATCTTCCTCTTGGCTGTTCACAATCATCATAGTTGTTGAAGTGTCAAGTTCTCTAGTCTCAACCTCATTGTCCATTGTGGTAATCTTGTTGCTTTCTACTTCTCCCACATGAGTCTCGTTGATGGGAACATCAATGACTAGTTCTTCCTCAACAATAGGAATAGCTGAAAAACTTTTAACACTAACCTCAACTTTTGACTCTAGTTCACTGGTCAGAGGTGTCTTCTCTTGTTGCTCATTCGCAATAGAGGCCGATGATTCCTTCATATTATTGTCAAGTGTGGGTGGCCTTTGGACATCTGGTGGAAGGAAGTACATGTTTCATTCATGTTCAGATAAGTACATGCCTGCCAACTCATACTGCATCTCGTCCCACGTTTTAGGTTTACATTCTTGAGCTTTAAGTTGCCTTTCACGGACTCTCCATTGCATTCGAACACAATCACTCATCTGGGAACATGCATATTGGCGTTTTTGTGTCTCTGTTAAGTTGTAGTTATCAAAGTACATAACCAATTCACGCATCCATTCAAGGAATTCCCCATGAAAATAACGTGGCTAATCATTAGATTGGGCAGCAGTAGATGTATTATGATGGAAATCCTGTGGAGGGAAGAGCCTTCTTTGAAAATATACAGGGAGGTATTGTGTCACTAACTGGTACTTCATCTCTTCCCAAGTCTTAGGCTCATGTCCTCAAACTCGGAGTCGCTTTTCATGGACTCTCCACCAATCACTAGCATGACCAATCAACCGGAAGCAAACAACTTGAAGCTTTTGTGTCTCTGTCAAGTTATAGTAGTCAAAATATTCCTCTAGAAAATCTAACCAATCAAGGATGTAGAATGTATCCCTTTGTCCAGCGAAGTAACGAACTGATAGAACCATCTTCGGTTAGGCCCTGATAGATTGTTTGGAGCTATCTTCAATCGTAGCTCTAATACCACTTAATGCAAGAGTAGATTACAAGTAACTAACTCCGCAGTTTATAACCCCAAACAATACAAGTACAAGTAAGAAACAAAGAAATAATACCATCAAATAAATCTCCAAGGATACAATACCCATATAGGAGCAAAACCAGCCCAAAACCTAACCCGATAGGAGAGAGAAAGACCTGTTATAGAGCTGGAGAGAGAGGTGCGGCCAGGGCTATAAGAGTCCGATTGAGTTGCACTATTGGGCGTAGATAGTCCCTATGAAGGGTACAAAAACCCCCAAAGTTGAGAGGATTCTGACGGCTGGTTGTGAAGTTACAAGCTTTCTTGATTTTCTGACCTATGAGAGAAAACTAAGAAGAACCTTCAAGAATAGCAACTGAATGCTTCCAACAGTGACTAGGTAAGGATCGTGGGACCCTTATGAGGCCTAGATTACCCTGATTGAAGACCTAGCTGAACAAAGTACAGAAGAGAGAAAGAGAGGAGATACCACTTAATGCAGGAGTAGATTACAAATAACTAACTCTGCAGTTTATAACCCCAAACAATACAAATAGGAACAAGAAATAAAGAAATAATACCATCAAATAAACCGCCAAGGATACAATACCCATATAGGAGCAAAACCAACCCAAAACCCAACCCGGTAGGAGAGAGAAAAACCTTCTATAGAGCTGGAGAGAGAAAGGTGCGGCCAGGTTTGTGGGAGTCCGATTGAGCTGCACTCTTGGGTGTAGATAGTCCCTAAGGAGGGTACAAAAACCCCCAAAGTTGAGAGGATTCTGACGTCTGGTTGTGACGTTACAAGCTTTCTTGATTTTCTGACCTAGGAGAGAAAACTGAGAAGAACCTTCAAGAACAGCAGTTGAATGCTTCCAACAGTGACTAGGTAAGGATCGTAGGACCCTTATGAGGCATGGATTACCCTAATTGAAAACCTGGCTAAACAGATTACAGAAGAGAGAAAGAGGGGAGATCGATCTCTCTCCTATTCCCGCTAGGATTGTTGATCGGTTCTGATTTCTATAGACTTTTATCAAAATCTGAACTATACCTCTTGAATGTTACAGCAAATAAAATAAAAAAGAAGAATAAAACAGATGGGAGATTGAGAAGGGTGAAAGAGAATAAAGGAAGTGGCTATCTCAGCCTGGGCTTCTCACCCACAGCTATCTCAGCTGTTTTAAACATTTAGTTGCAAACTTTCTTTCATAAATGCAAACTTTCTTTCATTCAAATCTCCCCAATAATGGTATATATGCATCTCTATTTATAGAGGGGAAGTTTACAATCATACTAATACTAGGAGCTAGTTTCCCAATAGGACTAGACACTCCTACTACAACTAGGAATTCAAAATAGGATTAGGACTTGACTTTATGACTCCAACATGAAGTAGGACTAACAAACGGATAGTCTATATAGGACTTTACAACCAACTAATGGCCTAATGGGCCTTTATTAAATTAAATAGCAACTAATTAAACTAATGAATAAAATCCCGTTTTCCTACCTTCTACCCATATTTTAGGCCTATTAAAGTGGCACATTTCAAAGAAAACCCATGGGATCAAAGGCCCAACACATACATAACACAATCCAAGGCTTATTTGCAATAAAATAAGCCCAAGTGACTTATCTACATCACTGATTCACACCAAGAAAACACTTATGCAGCCACATCCACAGCTGCAACCATAGTTAAACGGTAGCAGCAGCAGCATAAGCCGGCTGCCGCTGCCACGGCCACAGCAGCTGCGATGGCAGAACAGCAGATTGCAGAAGAATCTGCTGAAAGTTGGGAAGCTGAGTTCAATTGTACTTGGTTGCAGGGAATCTTTGATTGCAATTCAAACCCAAAGCCCCAAGTCAATTGAGATTTTCATGAGGGAGATCTTGCCTTCAAACCAGATCCCTCCCCCTGGTTGTGTCTCTGTCGGGAGCAAACCCAAATAGAGTATCTTGACCCCAGATCGCCATCACTTTTCCTTTCAATTGGCCATTGGACTACTAAAATTCTCTCCAACTCAATTTCATAAACAAGCCGAGATTCTTATTGTCAATCTAAAAAGAGGGAAGAAATAGACGCATGAGAATTGTCTATAACAGATTTCTTTGAGATGGCATGACTGCTACAACAGGGGGGAGGGAACTCACCTTGAAGTGTGAACAACCAGAAGATTGATTAACTCAATAAGCCGAATAGTAATCAACCTAAAATACTATCATACCTCAGGTTGAGTCTCTGTGTTTACATGGTTATCACATCGAACGCCTCGAAAGAACAGTTCTCCACCAGAAAACTGCTTACCCAAGCACACATTCAAAGTTACTTCTGAGTCATCCACATGGAAACCTACAAATACAAAACTGTTGTGGCTCAGGAGAGAAAGAAAGTTATGATTTTTGCCTTCAGACTTTCCAAGGTAAAATATTCTAAAAATAAATATAGAAAAGAAAAGCAGGGGGAAAGAGAGATGAAAAGGCAGAAGCAGAGGGCAGAAAGAGGTGTGGACCAGTAGCAATAGTTCCATATCTCAGCATGCCATCAAATAAAAAGCAGTAAAGCAGCCTTAGCTACATTCCAATCATATTCAATCAGAGAACTAAAAGAAGACCCCCTCAAGCCCCTACAAAATAGTTAACACCGCAGCCTGTGGGATTTGCCTCAAACCCTACAAATTTAAAATATAATAGTTTCTCCTCTCTTCCCCCCACCCCCCGCCCCCCGCCCCCCCCCCCCGCCTTCCCCTTTTTTTTTCTCTTTTTTGTGTTATGCAACAAATGGATTTTATCAACTCAAGATGAGAATCAAATTACAATGGCCCAAACAAAAGTTTAATACAAACTCCCAAAACAATTAAAAAAAAAAAAAACGAAACAAGAGTCCCAATAGTTTCTCCTTGTCATCCTCTCTCAATATATTTTCTTTTTATCCATCCGGAAAAAAAATAAAACAAAAAAAAGTTGCTTCACGAAGAAGATTTTAGGCAGGCCCTACTACAATTGCATTATTGACACACTCAGAAGTCAGAAGACACTTTACTTAGCAATTGAAAATGTGTAGCAGCATAATGACTCCAATAGCATTACTGAGAAATGGAAGGTCTACGAAAGAAGGGTCATTGATTGGTGCAATGGCCAATATTTCCATTTAACTGTACAACTTAAATAAAAGAAAAATGGACATAAGACTTCCATCGAAATGGCAAAATTGTGTCGTGTTGCTTTGGCATTTCAACCAAAAAATGCAGTCCAATCAGTAAAATGCCAAATTTCCTCGCCTTTTGACCTCTTCCATCGAAAAACTGCCAAGATCAGAAAAATCATCTCCAAACCCTATTTCAGTCCATTAAAAAAAATGATGAAAATCCGATTTTTCCCTCCTCAATTAACTCTTTGCGATCATGAACAAGAATATTTGAAAAATATTAGTGGTTTCGGGGCTTTGCTTACAGACAGAGGTCAGTCTCAAAAATAAGTCATTTTCTTCCAGATGTATGCTTCAAACTCAAATGCATGAAGAGAGTAACGTTGCAAAGTAAGATAGATGGTTCTGCATGGATTTGGTGATAGAAAGAGGGGAAATTTGCATAGAACTCATTTTTCCCAAAAAATTTCAAGATTCCTTCTAACACTAATATAATTATATGTTAACTAACAATAGGCCAATCTACAACCTGATTTGGGTCCCTTGAACTTTCTATCAAAAAATTAATTACATAGACCAAAATAAAGAAAATTGGCCAAAAATAATTGTTCAGCTCTTTCACAAATTTGCATGCAAAAAAAAAAAAAGAAGAAGAAGATAATGAAAAACATCTAGATGACAAAATACATCATATTATGTTACAACACCAGTCAGTGGCCATTATATTTTCCACTCCAAAAGTTTTTTTTATTGAGTTTTAAGTAATTATTTTATTTTTTTATGATTTAATAATATGTAAGAAAAAAAAATCGAACCCAAAACAGATGAAAAGAATGTAATTGTATACCATGGGTTCTTGTGAGTTTTAAAGCTTAATGTGCCGCATTTCACTATTTCTTTATACCAGTCAAAACCTAAACAACAACTATCTACTTAAGTTTGTATACCATAAAACCACCTTAGATGGTTTTCCTGGCAGCTAATCATTTCCAGATGTCTCCCTCATGGTTTCATGGAAAATTATGGAGATTTCTCCACAATTCTCCGAATTTCAATAAATTTACCAGATTCTCCAAATTCAACAAAATATTTCAATTTAATAGGGGCAAAATCACCTTCATAGTGAAATTTGAACCATGTTCCCAAGACCCTCCAAAAGCCAGACTCATGCCAGGTTACAGCAATTTTTTCCCTGTTTTGATTTTAAGATTTGGTAGGCACTTACCCAGGTCAACATCCCTATCCTTTCCATATTCAACAACAAAGCCATGATGAGAATCAAGCGTGGATCCACCAACTTCAGGAAAGAACACTGCACGACCAAAAAATAAGAAGAGAAAGAGAGAGAGTGAGAGTGAGAGAAGTCCAGAATTCATGCACAGGTATCAGAAGATTTATCTTGTGTCAAATATACTGAACTGAGAAGCTCACTTTGAGCAAAATATATCACCTCTAGACATAGGGCGAATGAAGTCATCCATGAGCTTATCAAGCATGGTTTCCAGGCCAAAATCATCAAGAACAGCACCATATTTATTCATAGTGTTTGGACGCATGATTGTGACTTTGGATTCACGAACCCACTTTTCAAAATTATCCACCTAGGGGATCAGAAAATCTCAGTTAAAGGAGCTTAAACGAAGAACAGATTCTTAAAACCTAAAACTACAAAGTAAAGTTAAATATACCATGTCCAATACCCCATATAAGGATAGCTCATATACCTCAGATAACAACAATTCACAAAAGCTTGGCTGAAGCATTTCAAAGGTATAAACTCCTGGCGAGGGTTCTGATATTATACTTCTTAAGCTCTCCTCTGTATTATCACCAACTGCTTTGATAAATGATTGGGCAAAGAACTTTCCTGGGTTTAAAGTGTATAGCTCTCTATATAAAGGCTGTGCAGGATGGGAAAAAGAAAAAGAATAAGTCCACAACTTCCACAAGCTAGTTAGTCAACATCTAAAAAACTATAATTTGAAATACCAAGAGAAGTCCAGTTTTTCTCCAGAAAAAATGACATGCATTATTAGGATTTTTTTTCCTTCATATTTTTCTCCAGAAAAATAACAAGCTTTATTAGGATATTGTACTCCATTCAACAAGACCTAATCCCATCAACTATAGCCAAACCATTTAAACTTCCCAACAAAATAATGATAGTATGTTTGTCAACAAGTCAACAGAAAAAGCCAATGATTATCACCCCATGAAGTAAACTTATAACACTCAATTGAAATTGGCCACTTATTAACTTCCTGCACTGCACATTGGAAGGGGGTCAATCAACTGGACTCAACACTCACAAAAGGAGCAAAGCACCAAACTATGTTAGATTCCAAAATAAGGTTTGATCTGACATGATATAGATGCAAGTACAAGTGGTAGCTACAGTGATGTATCCAAAACGGGGCGTCATTCTCTTAACCAGCATAATAAATTCCATAGGGTAGTATAGTTATAGATGCAGTGGTTGCTGATTGCGTTTTGGTCTCTGGCAGTTGGTTATTTTGTCTTCTGAGTTATCCTGGGCACAGTTGCGGGGAAGCATGGCACAATATGGGGAAGCAATCACTTCTCAATATTCACTGCTAGTTTTCACTTCCCATTTTCAAGTCAGTTTTGAAAGTCCTCACTTTTGCCACTGGTTTGACTTTACATTCTGATTATCCCTACTACAAGGTTACATCAGTTCAGAACTGGTATGGCTCTGAGTTTATATTGTATAACATGTTGGACCAATACCGACCGTGCATGTATGTGTTCCCCCCCCCCAACACACACACACACTCTTTCTCTCTGATGCAGATGCATTTGACTCCACCATGACCGGCTGTGGAAGCCAATAGACATGAAGACCCAGTCCAACAAGGGTCAGGAATAATTTATTAGTTTATTTCATGTCTTCTACATTCAAAGTGGTAGCATATGTAGCAGTGTTAGGAGTTAGCTGGTTTGTTTGTTTCCTTCTAGGACCTATTTCCTTGTTTAGCATATGTGTGTGTGTGTGTGTGTGTAACCAATGGACAGTAGAAGGTAGATACCGTAGATTTGAGGAATTAATGAAGAATTTGTTTTCTCTCTTGCTACTCTGATTTCTCCCTAAGTTCCCTTTCCTCTCTAAAGGGCCCTTAACTCAGTGCAGAAATTTTAATAAGATTTCTCCGGATCCCAGTTGTAATGGCAATCCACTAGTAAGAAACACAACCCAAAAAAAGATTCCTATAAAATGTACCTGGTAACTTGATATTATCCTCTGCCGGTGTTCTCTATGCCTCTGAACCTGACAAAAAAAATGGCAAAGAATGTCACATACCTTGTCCAGAAGTTATTTTGTTCCATTTTAAAGAAAATATACCTATCATTCTAAGATCCACGTCATTTGTTTCTTTTCTTTTTTTTTTTCTTTTTCCTTGCCCCATGAACAAATGGGAGTCACTGAACAAAGATCAAACTAAAGATACGCAAAGTAAAAGAGTACAAGTTTTGACTATTAGACACAAGTATTTATTCCCAAAAAAAAAAAAAACTCCAATATTTAGCATCCAAACCTCTATGCGCAGACAAAAAGAACTAACTGATGCAAATGCCTTGGCTTGGCTTGACCGAACTGACCCACTATGGAGACCTAAGCCAAGACACAACCAACCCAAACCGATTTTCTGGTCTGGCAAGGGTTGATAGTTGATAATAGGGAAAAGAATCTTAGATTATTTGATTTTCTAAATTGTTTTAGAAGTAGATACATAGGGTTTCCTCTGCAATTAGTTAGTTTCTATTTTAGATTAGTTTCTATCTTTTAATTGCTTTCCAATTTTATGCTATGAGTTCTTTAAATTGCTGTAAAACGATTATCGAGATTAGTTTTTGGAATTGAAAGAAATTTTTTAGTGGAATTTCTACCCTGGCGGGTGTGGCTTGGCCTGCTGGCCCTTGTGTTTATCTCTCCCTTGTCTTCTTCTTCCAGCGATACCCATCTTCTCTTCTTATCTTCTTCTGCTCTTTATTCCCTGCAACTGTTTCCCTACCAACAGAAAAGGGTATGCAAATCTTGCTAGAGGAGCAATCCATCGGGCCTGGTAGTTTGGGTCAAGGGTAGAGCTCCCATAGGCAATACGAACCCGAAAATATCATCCCTGAAATAGCTTCTGCTGTGAATTGCAGGTCTGCAACTACCGCTGGTTTCAGTACCAGAAGCATATAACTCGACCTGCACTTAAATCCGGGATTTGTTGCTGCTGGTTCAGTTCCATAGGTCTGGGCGATTCTTAATCTTGGAATTTCAGTGTCGTTTGAGTATGATTCCAAGGGCTGCCATCGATTTCTCTTCCGCAAGGTTCTGAGTTTTCCGCCATGGCTTTGGGCTCAAGGTAAGGGACAACTGATTTGTCCCATGTTTTGTGTTCCTTTAATTAAACCCTATTTCCCATACTACCCCCTGATGGAGGGCCTTAGGGAGGAGAGGGAAAATCAAAATAGCAGGGGGGAAAGGGGTCACACAGAACACAAATTCAACTAATTGAAATAAATTCACTCTGTCCCCAACATTGAGTATATGCAAGTTTTTAAAGAGAAAATAACAAGACTCCTACTTAGACTCTAAAACTGAAACAGACTCCTACTTCTCTATCTCCTACGTATCCTATCCAAAAACAAACATAGGAAAATAAAAGACATAATATTAAACCAAACTACTTCCAACCCTTGTTGGACTAAAAACCTGGGTTGGACCGGTTCTTCTTGGCTATTGGCTTCCAAAGCCAGTCATGTTGCTCCAACCAGGTAATGCAGCCTTATCTGCATAAACCCCCCTCTCATGCCTTTAATCCTTTTGTCTTTAGTTCAACTTCAGCTCCTGTTATACCCTTAGTCAATAAATCAAAACCCTGTTATGTTCCTTAGTCTTTCATGTCATATTGACCCTTCTTAGATTATGGTTAATTACAAAACTGCCACCCTTCCTGGGAATTTGAGATTAATTACAGAACTGCCATTATTCTTTAATATTTGAGTTATTAACTCTTGAGTGGGCCCATAAGCGATCCGATTCCAGTTTTAGGAACCCAGATCCACATTACTAACTGTCCAAGATAAACTCGCAAGGTTGACACATAGCCACCTGCCAATTTGTAGCAACTTTTGGGAAAATACAATCACCGATTGTTGGAGAAAGCCTAGAAATCTTCACTCACAATTCACAAAGAACTAACAGACTACTAAGAAGGAAGCCCTACAATAAACTATAACCCGCTATTGAGATAAAAAAGTAATGGAATCACTGTTTGAGCAAATCCAATGCACCTTTCAAGGAAAATGAGAGTGACCGTAATGTTTTGCAGGCTAATACTTCATGCCTCGTCAAAGAGATCCACCTGAGTCATGTCAGCTCCCTTAGTGATGCAGACGCACAGCCTTGGACCGATCCAAATCCGTATGGGTGAACCAAAGCTATTAGGATCTTTAGGATTTATTTACTTCTATTTTAGGATTACATTCAATATTTTAATTTGTTTACTTAAGTAGGAGATAGCTGTTAGGATGTAGTTTCCAATTAGTTTCCATTAATTACAGTTTCCAATTAGAGTAGGTTTCCTTTCATGTTGGTTTTTATTTTGTTATTTATACCAATGTAACCGATGGGGATTGCAATGTTGAATGATGAATCGATTATTTGGTTAAAACCTTGGTGGTTTTAATTAGTCGTGTGACCTTCTTCCATCCCCCCTGTGCAAACTCTCTTTCTCTCTCTATCTTTCTTTCCCTCTATACCATCCCTGTTTCTGGGTAGTTCTAGCAGCCCTGATTGTTGCAGTCGATCTCCATTGATACCCCCTTAGATGAGCCTGAGATTTAGGGCGTGAGGACCTCTAGCCTAGGCGACCTGAACCCTAGAACTTCAGCCCCAAAGACCCTTTCTGTGGTGAGGAGCAAAACCTGCAACTGAGTTCTAGCAACATCTATTGCCAGCTTCAGTTTCAGGAGCTTCCCACATCATTCTAGCCTGTTGATCTGAGCAGCTCCCTGGTGGGTTTGGTAGACTTCCTCCCTAAGATCCTTCGCCTAGAATTTTAGACTCGACAGACAAACATTAAAAGAGATCTAAGTACCTAAGTGATGTAGATAAGTCACTTGGGCTTATTTTATTGCAAATAAGACTTGGGTTGTGTTATGTATGTGTTGGGCCTTTGACCCCATGGGTTTTCTTTGAAATTGGCCACTTTAATGGGCCTAAAATATAGGTAGAAGGTAGGAAAACGGGATTTTATTCATTAGTTTAATTAGTTGCAATCTAATTCAATAAAGGCCCATTAGGCCATTAATTGGTTGTAAAGTCCTATATGGACTATTAGTTAGTTAGTCCTACTCCATGTTGGAGTCATAAAGTCAAGTCCTAGTCCTATCTTGAATTCCTAGTTGTAGTAGGAGTGTCTAGTCCTATTGGGAAACTAGCTCCTAGTATTAGTATGATTGTAAACTTCCCCTTTATAAATAGAGAGGCATATGTCCCATTATTGGGGAGATTTGAATGAAAGAAAGTTTGCATTTATAAAAGAAAGTTTGCATTTATAAAAAAAAGTTTGCAACTAAACGCTTAAAACAGCTAAGATAGCTATGGGTGAGAAGCCCAAGCTAAGATAGCCACTTCCTTTTTTCCCATTCACCCTTCTCAACCCCCCATTTGTTTTATTCTTCTTTTTTATTTTATTTGCTGTAACATTCAAAAGGTATAGTTCAGATTTTGATAAAAGTCTCCAGAAATCAGAACCGATCAGCAATCCTAGTGGGAATAGGAGAGAGATCGATCTCCTCTCTTTCTCTCTTCTGTACTCTGTTCAGTCAGGTCTTTAATTAGGGTATTCCAGGCCTCATAAGGGCCCCACGATCCTTACTTACTCACTGTTGGAAGCATTCAGCTGCTGTTCTTGAAGGTTCTTCTCAGTTTTCTCTCCTAGGTCAGAAAATCAAGAAAGCTTGTAACTTCACAACCAGCCGTCAGAATCCTCTCAACTTTGGGGGTTTTTGTACCCTTCCTAGGGACTATCTACGCCCAAGAGTGCAACTCAATCGGACTCCTATAGCACTGGCCGCACCTCTCTCTCTCCAGCTCTATAACAGGTCTTTCTCTCTCCTATCGGGTTAGGTTTTGGGCTGATTTTGCTCCTATATGGGTATTGTATCCTTGGGGATTTATTTGATGGTATTATTTCTTTGTTTCTTACCCCTATTTGTATTGTTTGGGGTTATAAACTGTGGAGTTAGTTACTTGTAATCTACTCCTGCATTACTAAGCCTGGCTAGTCTTTCCGCCACAATTTTGTGAAGCAAGGAAGAAGAAGATTCTTCTTTCCTTACGGTTCCTTATAAGTCTTAAAGCCTTTCCTCTTGTCATAATTACTTTATTTGTTGATTTCCCCTATTGCCCATCTCTTTTATCTATAACCCCACATGTCCCTTTAGCTTATCTTGCTTCCTAGTTTACCCCCAAACAATAAATAATAATCCCCTTTATATACCTTCTCCTCACATGCCTAACAACCCCTTTCAAAACCCTGATTTATTACCAAATTGCCATTAGACCTTAGATTTGAGTTTTTGCACAGTTGAATGGGCCCATAAGCGATCGGATTCTGATTTTTGAAACTCGGATCTGC
Source organism: Macadamia integrifolia (assembly GCF_013358625.1). Taxonomy (NCBI): domain Eukaryota; kingdom Viridiplantae; phylum Streptophyta; class Magnoliopsida; order Proteales; family Proteaceae; genus Macadamia; species Macadamia integrifolia. The sequence continues at coordinate 517,409 of NC_056562.1, read as the reverse complement.
ATCACTCGGTGAACATGTCTTTTCCACTAGATAGTAGATACCAATAATAAATAACCATAAATGAGCTTAAACTAGGATGATAATATCGATACATTTTCCACAGGTCACATATCTATATTTTACATCCATTTGGACATTATTGTTCTCATCTCTAGTGTCATCCTTCTTCTTTCCAATAAATTGTCATATCTAACCAAAACTGCTGCATAAAAATATAACCCTGAAGTCCTGGAAAGGGGACTCTAGATCTCCAATCCACCGCCTCTATTCCACTGACTTGGAACACAACACAGTTTCCGCAAGGCACTTGACTACAAATGCTCAGCTACATACAAGCCAGGCAAGATCCACCAAAGCTGGTTAAAGTGAGAGTTCAAAGGTCAGACAGTTTCCCATGATGACTATCACCCAATGAAAATTTTGTTATATGCCTTAGATTCACAAACCTATACAAGTCCACTGAGATTAAACTATAATTAGATTCAGCTTAGAGAGTTCCTGAAAAGTTTTTAACCTAATTTTCTGCCAGACTTCCTTTCACAGAAAATTCAAAAACCCTCAATTTCATGGTCGACAATTGAGATAACCATAATATGGATCACATTCAGGGTTAAACTTTGCATGGAAAGGAGAAACATTGTAGCTTGAGTCCTTATTGAAGATTTTCATCTTTTTTCTTAATGGAAGCCCTCGGTGTAAAAGAAGAGGAGAATACAAAGGCAGGAAGCCAAGAACGGAGCTGAAATTAAATGGAAGTTTAGCAGGACTGTAGATCTTTGAAGCCACATGATGAAGATGGCTTTCAAGGTTGCACCACGCAAATTAAAGAAGAATTTAACACAGAACTTTGGAATTTGAGGACGTGGCAGTGGAAAAGTTCTCTCAAAGGTCCGCCTAATTCTGGGCAATTGTGGCCAAGAAATGAATCTTCAAAACATAGGTTGTCATCTAATAGAACAGTGCTGCAGAAGGGGAGCAGCAGCTTTGATGGTAAGGTGAGCATGCCCTCAGCCCCTCACTGCAATGACCGAGGATGAAACTTGCTTTCATAGACCCAATTGGCAAGCCATGGTAGCATACAATTCAATGTATTATAATGATATAGCTAAATATTAGGAAAGAGTTCTTGCACATATCTTACCAACTACCACGATTTGTGATTCAACCCAAAATCATCAAGCATTGAATCTAAAGTTGTCAGCAGTGGACCAGCTATCAATGTCTTCTTAGAAATCATAACAGATAACCTACAATAGCACTCAGGTGACATACTGAGAAGATGCAGTCGCTAAAAGTCTAAAGGAATTGATATCGTGACATGAGACTTGTCCAACTTAAACATTTGTGACCTCTACTTTTTTTGTCTTTTATTTTTTTGCAACAACTGATTTGGTGGATGTAGATTTCCTAATTTATTATTTATATGATTGATGTTGAATAAATAATTATGTGGAGGATATGTAAATATTTGTGAAGAGGTTTTAATATGCTGACTTTCTTTCTATTCAAGAGATTTTTTATAAGCATTTCAGAAAAGTTAACAATATAAAGAACTGATACTGAATCCATACATGCTAAAGTGAACTATAACATAGTGGCAGCCACGGTAAATTATAGCATTTTCTTAAGCTTTTGGATTAAAACTCTTTTGAAGTTTCCTATCAAAGAAACAAAAAAAGTGTGTCATTACCCACTGCTTGTCCTATCCTATACGAGGTCCTGAGAGGGATGTGTATTAAATTCACCATAGTTATCAAGGCGTCGCTTAGGCGCCTAGGCTCTTTCTTGAGTTCAAGGTGACAGCATGCCCTGTTAACACTTCATGAGTTTATGTTGATTTATGCTTATTGTTTTGTTTTTTATGAATATGTTTATATTATATCATATGCTCTGTTTATTTTATGTTGGTTTCTCATATTAAGCCATTACTAACATAATTATCTCATTGCCATAGTACATATAGTCATATACTACACACCTAGGTGGGTGCCGTGTTGCCTGGTGTGCCCCCCCCCCCCCCAACTGCATAATTATCTACCAAAACTCTTCCAACCAACCTCTACAAAGTGCAAATTAAAACGAATAATTACTTAATTATCTAATTGAACGGATCTGAGACCTTTTCTTTGAGGTGAGAATGAATATGAATTAAAATGCATAGTCAATGCAAGGGCAAACAATAAATAAAATAATGGAGAAAGTAAACAAACTGTAAACCTCAGATCTCAATACCAATTGCCCTCACCGGAAATTAAGGTACCTAGTCATCTGCAACTTATCAGCAATGACCACTCCATTTTACTTATAACACCTCACTTTCAGAACACAGCACTAGTATTAAACAGAGTCATTCAAGGCTCAGTTTTGCTATTACAATGAACTAGTCATTCAAGGCTCAGTTTTGCTATTACAATGAGCTCCTTTACCGAATTGAAAAGGACAAACAGATGAAATAAGAGCTAAACAGAACTTCCACAGTAATTCGTTCAAAAAAAAAAAAAGTTCAGAAGACAGATAAAAAAAAAAAAGTTCATAACTTTAATCGGACAATGAACAGAAACACAAAACGCTTTTAGAAACATGAAATATAAGGGATCTCAAAGCTTTACTCTGATCCGCTCTCCCTCGGGCAAATACCGCGCCAATATTTCTCTCATGTACTGAATCTTAGCGTTTCGCGAAGCACTCAACATGCTCGGAGGTAGGTATCGCTCAAGCGAGCTGAAAACAGAAGGACTAAACTCCAATTGAAGATCATCATAGTTCTCTGGAATATGCTCGGTGCTTGGACTCAACCGAAGTCTCTGGCTAGCCATCAAAGGGCGACTCAAGGCGACGACAGCTCCATTGCCGTTGCCGTTGCCAGCCTGATAATCTTCTCTTCGGTCCATGGAACGATCGTATGACAAGATTAAGGAGAGATAATTGACAACAAGGTCGAACCAGAGCGAACTAACTGATGCTAATGACTGATTTGTAGAGCATTTTACGAAGGAATGTAAAGTAATCTTCGCTTTCTTACCAAACAAAAGAGTAAAGAAATCTTCGTTTACGGAATTCGGGTATAAGTGCCAGGGTTTTGAGAGATTCAGGTCAGGGATAGATGGTTTTCTTGGGATGATGTTAGGGTTAAAAAAAAACCAGGAAGTTCCTGTAAGCGCTATCTGAGCGCTATAAAAATCTGAATCGGATCTGTCGGATCGGCCAATTCGGATCGGAAACGGCTGTAACTGACACCAATTCGGACCATTTATGGAGCAGCGAATGTAGGGTTTTTGTGACTGATACCATCCCTGATACCGAGTTTAAAATCTAAAAATAGAAAAGCAAATTATCGTGCCAAACGATAATTTAAGGGTGTCAACCGGTCGGACCTAGTAGGTCTTTGGCTTGCATGTAATCTATCCATTTATGTAATGAGTTGGTCTCAGTTGGACTTGATCAGACTTCTATTAATCAAGTCTTGAACTAGCTAGTGCCTTATTAAAGCCTTAGACAGGCTTAATTGTCTTGGATTTAAAAAACATATATAAATTATCTATAATTTAGGAAAAATTTACACTTAATTACATCCAATAAGTAATAAAAATATCAATATATACTTTATTCTACCCCAAAAATCAATATATACCTTATAAACGGTCGAGCTAAGTCAAGCTTGTAAACGGTCATGTCAGTCGGATGACCATCGGGCTTACATTGTGCACTAGGAATATGGGTATAAATTTGGCCCTGGCAGCCTAAATTCGTCTTGAGCCCTAACAAGGCATAGGCTAGTATTTATGACCCTAAGGGTGGGTTAGGGTGAAAAATGTTGAACCTTAGGTTGGGGTTGGGCAAGGCCTATGTTAAGGCCTAAGCATAGCTCAACCCGGGCCAACCCGGTCCTTGAGTTTAACCTTGATTTATATAATATAATTTAGAGCTATTATCCTACCATTTTTATTCCAAATAATGAAATATAGATCATTGATTCTTATACCTAATTTATATGGAGTTTCTAACTTTATCGAGAAAAAAAAAAAAGTTACAACTGCTTCCAATATTCGATATACTTCTCTAATGTGACCCTGACCTCGGATGTAAAAATAGGGTCAATTAGTGTTAGTCTGACCCTTACAAAGATCAAAGCTAATTAGGCCCAACCCAGTCGAATCATGTAAACAATTAAGACTAAGTTGGGTTGGCATAAGCTCGATAGGGTTGCGGCCTAGCCTGGTCATAAATTCGATAGGTTTGGGTTGGGCATGGGTTGACTTTTGAGAACTCAGGGTTGGGTTGTGGTTTTAAAAAATCGGCCATATTTCACTCATAATCGGGAACGATCAATTATAAATAGGCTAAGCTTGAGCTTGACAAGTTTATTAATCAGGTTTTTGGCAATGTACTTAAACCTTGATTGGGATGTCTTTAGGGTTTGAATTCATAACTCTCCAGATCAACTACTCACGTCGGGTAGAGGTTGCCATCTCCACATGGGGATCCACCATCCATTGGGGTTTGACACGGGTCAGACCTTCATTTTGACCACGAATTAGTGAGGATTTGATCCCCAATGGATGATGGACCCTCATTTAGTCGAGATCCATATCAAGGTTTGAGAACTCGATATTGGGAATGGGATTGGACATGTCACATCCCGTTCACAAAGAACAGGACCGATGACTAGGCTAACACATGTTAACCCAAAACCCATCAGAATCATCTAACGTAGTAGCCACTACACAGCATACACACAACTAAAGAAAGCAAATTATGTATTTCAACGAAAGTCTTACATATATATACTTGTAAATACCCCAATACTCTTGATATCCAAATTGTATTATATAATACATTTACATGTGTGCTTGTAGGCGTGATATATACACAAAAATTATAAATTAGACATCCAGAGCACAAAAGGGGTAACATCACAAAATAATCAAAAAGAATCCCGAGTAGGTATCAATGCTGTTGTCCTGCAACATAACTCTCGCACAGGCACTTGGCCCAGTGCCCAAGATCTTCAAGGACCCACCAATCCTCAGCTGAAAACTCTACCATGGGTCCCGGCTCTATCTCTTCAATCAGGTAACCTGCAAGATCATCTACAAATGGTGTGCACATAGGATGAGCTCACTAGCTCAGCAAGTGAAAAGAAAGACCAAGCAATCATTCGCAATACAAATGAACCTTATATGCATGCAAGTCCATTTTTATTATCGTAAACCACCTAAGCAACATTTCTAAGTCATAGGTTATGTATTAATCACAACCACAGTGAGCGTATGCCCTGGGTACGAGTCTCGAACTCCATCCCGTGATAAGCCCATAGGGTTGTCGGAGAAAGCCAGCCGTCAGTATCGAAAAGTAAATTGTTGTTCCTCAACGACATTAAAGTAAAATGGGCATTGCCCTGCATTAAAGTAAAATGAGTCTTACCCTACATTAAAGTAAAAGTAGTACGATTCACCCTCTGATTATATCACCAAAGTTGCCGACCATCCTAGTGATCGGCCGAGCGTACTTATAACCGCCATCGTTGGTACACAACCTCGGGCTTTCCCCCAGTGATATACCCAACACCTAAACACCTATTGGGAAATGTCGTAGCACAAGGATATGTCATTTCTAACCGTATTCTTCTATAAGAGATAGTAAGACTACATAGTGCCACCGCGTCCCATTCCATGATCCACCAATGCATTCATTTTCAAGACGACTATGGCATCTAGTCTAGCAATACATCACATTCAATAATTTAAAATCATCCATCTCATATCTCAAAGAAAGGATAAACATTTATCTATTTAAAGTCACAATATAACGAATAAATGAATTTCATAATGCACAAAACAATGCATGCAATTGGCATTCGTGATTGACTAGTATACACGCAGCAATATAGTGATGACATGGCTGGTCTATAAAAATGATAGAATTATGCAAAAACACTCCAAAAACAAAGTCAACGTCCTCTTTCCACTTACTTATATGTGTACAACGTTCACCCTTGGTATGAGGAAGATTCGACGTGTGGTGACGTAAGTTTCTAGTAAAACCTATCATAAAAATGTTGAATTTAGTATATCTCACTCCAGGTTTACAACCAACAGAATACGATGATCTCAATGCATTTAGAATCACCATAGGAGGCTGCCTGACAAATTCGGGCCCAATCGAAACTCGATGGGTCGGATTGGTAGGTCAATCGGTGGGCCAAGTACCCACAGGGCCTTGCTCGCGGCTCGACCCAGGGGCTCTACCTGGAGTGACGGGCCAAGTGCCCACCGATCCTTACTCACCGATCAAGCCAGAAGCCCAACCAGGATAGGTGGGCTCCAGATTGGTGGGTCCAACCACTTCCAAGGCACCCACCACTTAGAACTGAAATTTTGATGTTCACTTCCATTCTTCATCCTACCTTGAGAAAACCACAAGGGGCCGATTCAACCGCATTTTCCACACATCTAAGGTCTCATATTGTGATTCTAATCTAGATCTAGGATTGATTCAAAGTCTCAAGCATGAATCTTACCTATTTGCTCAAGAACAACTTCAAAAACCCCAAATCTCTTATTTAGCTTAAGAAATCACCAAATGCCTTTCAAATCTTACGATTTCTTCCCCTAAAACCTTCAAAACAACATGTAGGTCCTTCATTAAACTTTAGATTCATATTCTCAAGTGGGATTAATATGATCTAAAGGATTCCTACCCGAATCATAGGATTTCACTTAGGGTTTCTTGAGGGTTTATGAAAAAATAGCATTTACTCACCTCAAATCGTAGATCCCAAGGCGATGATCACTTTTTCAGTGCTGAAATCAAAAGATTCAACATCGGCGTCGCACTACGAGCACCTCTTCCCCTTTTCTTCCTTCTTCTTCCCTTCTATTTCCTTTGTTTCTCTCTCTTCTTTACTTTTCTCACCCACCCTGTAAAGCAATAAATGAGGGAAAATAAAAGTAATAAATGCTATTTATACCTGGTTAAAATATCTAATGACCATAGTGGTAGGTCACATTGGTGGGTCCAACCCACCTGTGACCACCCATTAGTCGGTCGATACTTCGCCAAATAATTAGGATTTCGATGGGGCTCGGCTCCAACACGTATTTCACTCTCGGTAATTGATCAAAATGTGTACTTAACATAAAATATGGCTATGTACCTCTATTGTGTGTACATGGCCTTGTGATACATGCAAGTGCATGACTTGGGCACGTGGACTTCACTAGGCACTAACTCCAACTCATATGGCCAACTTGAGTTTAGGGTCACCCTTGCCATCATGTTCAATAGGGTACCCGACTCAGCTTGCTCGGGTACAGGTCTTGCAAGACCAAACCGAACTAATTGGGTAATTGGATCGGGTTTAGAAAGCAAGGTATCACAGGACGAGCCAATATTTTTTCAATATTGATCCAGATTGGCCAGAAGTGGACAGAAAATACCTTTACTTTCAACTAACGAATTATTTTTTTGCCTAATTTACCCTTCATCTATACGGATCCACCAATACAATATGGCCAAGAATTGAGATCCATCAAGGCTAAGTAGGATTGATCTTGACCGTTACGATCCAATTCCTCAAACCATGACACGAACTCATTTGAGGTATCGGTATTGATGCTTGTATCAGTCGGCCCATGGGCATAATTAAAAACATACCACTTTTTGGTTGATACATATTATAATGCTATTTTGGCTCCATCGGAGAAGGTGGGATGGCGGCCTCCTTGTTCTCAATTGATGGAGGAGTTTAGTAGATTTGTGAATGAAGCTGCACTGGTCGATGCAGGTTATTAGGGCAATGCTTTCACATGGTTTAAAAACCAAGAAGGGCATCGTCTGCTGAAAGCTCGTTTGGATCGGGTCCTATATAATTGTCTTTGGATGGCTCAATATCCTCTTTGTCATATTCGCCACCTCAATAAAACCTGCTTTGATCATGATCCTATTTGGGTTGAGGTTGCGATAACATTGGCAGCCAGGATGTCATTATTTAAATTATAAGAAATGTGGGTATCTCACCCTGAGTTTTTAAATACTATGAAGGAAGTTTGGGTTCGATCGGTCTATGGGTCGCCTCTACATGTTCTATTTTTTAAGCTAAAGGATCCTCGGGTTTGCCTTAAAACTTTGAATAAAAATTCGTTTTGGTAATATTCACCAAAACGTTCGCAATGCAAATGATGAGGTTAGTCAGGCTAAAGCGGATTATGATTTGAATCCTAGTGAAACATCAAAGTGTGCTCTCCAAAATTCTCACGCTATTCTTCAGAGAAATCTTCTCCAAGAGGAAATATTTTAGAAGCAAAAATTCAGAGTCAAATCACTCCAAGCAAGAGATAGAAACACGAGTTTCTTCCATGCAATTGTGAATGTTAGGTGGAAAAAAACAAGTGTGGATCACTGGAGCGGAGGAGGTGAAAGCTAAGGCAGTTCATCATTTTTCGAATATTTTCTCATCTCAACCTAGCCTTCGGGATGAAAGTCTTCTTGATTACATTTTTGCACTGATATCTGATAATTTGAATACAAGTCTTATTCTCGTGTCGACCATGGAAGAGGTGAAAGTGGTATTTTTTCCTTTTTCCAAAGAGAGTGCTTCTGGACCTAATGGTTTATCTGAGATTTTTTTTCACTTATTGTTGGGACGTGGTGTGCAAGGACATTCCAGCGACTGTCAATGATTTCTTCATTAGGGGTTTGTGTCTAGGAATTATATGTCATCTCATCTCATTCTCATCCCAAAGAAGGACTGTCCTGAGCTTATGTCGGATTTTAGGCCTATAAATCTCTGCAACTTTTTTTTATAAAGTCTTGCTAAAATTATATCTACTAGATTGTCTACTGTTCTTCCTTTGTTGATTTCAGAAGAAAAATGTGCGTTTGTTCAAGGCAGATGCATTCATGATAATATTGCACTTGTGCAGGAAGTAGCGCAGGACATTAATATAAAATCAAATGGTGGCAACCTAATTTTGAAACTTGATATGGCCAATGCCTATAATCGTTTAGAGTGGAGCTTCCTTTATAAAGTGCTTTGTAAATTTGATTTCTCTTCCCTTTGGATTGATTTAATCATGAAAACGCTGGAGAAATGTTGGTTTTTTGTTGTCATGGATGGAGGCCCATATGGCTTTTTTAAATCATCTAGAGGTCTCAGGCAAGGGGATTATTTATCACCTAGCTTGTTCATTTTGGTGGAAGAAGTCTTGAGCAGGGGTCTGACGGTGTTGTTGGAATAAGGTTGTGTGACTTATTTTAATCTCCTGAAGGGTGCTCGGGGATATCTCATAGTTTGTTTGCCGATGATACAATCATTTTTACTAGGGGATTGAAGGACTCTCTGAAGCAATACATGGGTTTTATTAGTAGATATGAAAACTTTTTGGGGCAGTTGGTGAATCATAAAAAAAGTTGTTTCATTATTGGTTCAAAAGTTTAGAGGTCCGTGTGAAAATGGTTAGTGATGTCATTGGCTATGTGCGAAAGTACTTGCCCATTACTTACTTGGGGGCTCCTCTCTACTCTGGAAGGCAAAAAGTGAGTTTTTTTTTTTTGATGAGTTGCTTGCAACGGTTAAAAGTAAAGTGGCAGGTTGGAAAGGGAATGTTCTTTCGCCTGGAGGAAGATTTGTTCTTCTTAAGCATGTCATTGCCTCTATGCCAATTGAAATTTTTTTTATGTTTAGATGTTCCTAAATCGGTTATAAAAAAGATTCCAGAGAATTTACTCGGAATTCCTATAGGGTTCGACAGATCATGATAAGCGTCACCATTAGGTAAATTGGCAAAAGATTTGTAGGCCTTTGGAAGAGGGCGGCCTTGGCATTCGTCTACTGGAGGATGTCAATTCATCCATGCGGCTTAAGGGATTGTGGCGTATCATTTAAGAGAATTCGCAGTGGAGCTCTCTGTTTAAGGCCAAGTTTTTAAAAGGTGAGCATATTACGTTAGCTAACTTCAACGCAGTGGGATCGAGGTCTTGGAAAAAAGCTTTAGCCTTGAAAGAGCTTGTTTTATCGAAATCTAAATGGTTAATTGGCCGGGATGAGGTGAACTTTTGGCTGGATAATTAGTTGGGTGTGGGCCCAATTATTGATTTTGTAGATGGTGCTTTGCATGTGAACCTAAATACCCAAGTTAAGGACGTAATTAATGCCGATGGTGGTTGGGATCTTAATGTGCTGGATGTAATTGATTCCCAGGAGATCAGGGAAAATATTCTCATTTGTAATGTTAGATTATCTGCTAGAGAGGACCGATTGATGTGGACGCCATCTTCGGATGGTAGATTTTCTACCAAGTCAGTTTGGAGTGTGGTTCGCGCTCATTTCACTACGGTCTCATACTCTAAATGGCTGTGGAATCTCTTCCTTCCATCTAAGATTGACTTATTTTATTGGCAAATTCTCAATGGTAAGATCCCAACTGATGATTCATTGATCTATATTGGTATCCCCTTAGTTTTCAAGTGTCTTTGTTGCAAGAGCCCTTAGAGACAATTGGCCACTCATTGTTTAATGGCGGGTGGGATGGCTAAAAAGGTTCGGAATTATTTTGGAAGATTATTGAATGTAGATTTTATTCCAAACCATGACATTAGGAGTATAATTTTATTTTAGCAATCTAAGGTTTAAGGGTGCGTGTGATTTCATTAAAGAATTATCACATAGTTTGGGAGTTGTGGCTAGAAAGGAACAACCGTAGGGATGGGAAGGGTGCCCGCACGGCTAAGTTGATCATAGAAAGGCTGAAAAAATGAGTGCATGAGATCTCTCTTCCATCTGATTTTAGTAAGTGCCTGTCTATGAGGGATAATATTATTTTGCAGGTGTTTAATATCAATCCCATTGTTGCAAGGCTACGAGCTCTACTTCCCACGTTTTGGCTTCCCCTATGACATCAGTCAAGTTGAATGTAGATGGCGCTAGCAAAGGAAACCCCTGGTATTAATGGAGGGGGAGGTTTCATCGGAAATAAGGAAGGCAAGGTGCTTGCAGCTTTCTCTAGTTTCTATGGTGTTTGTTCTAATTCTGTGGCTAAGCTACGTGCCTTGAGGGATGGGTTAAGGTTATGTATGGGTATGGGCCTCTCAATTTTTCTATTAACTAAGATTCTACATTGATTTGTGAATTCAGTGTTTAACAAGTTATGTGAGCAATGGAGTTGCTGGTATTGGTATGATGAAGTTATGACTCTATGTGACTCTCTTAGAACTCAAATCTCTTTCTCTTTTCGGGAAAATAACAGAGCAGCAAATTGGCTAGCGAACTCGACGTGTACTTCAACTACAGGATCTATTTTTCTTGGTGATCAAACTCTTCATAGAGATCTTAATCGAATCATTAGGGAAGACAAATCTAGGTGACCAATTTTTAGAATGTAATTTTTCCTTTGGGTTGTCTGGTGGTGTTTTGAGAGTGCCAGTGCCTTTGTTGTTTGAGTTCGGGTAAGGCGGGTTATGTCTCCCCTTGTATTATTTACTGTTTTATTAATAATGCTTTACGGGCTTCCCAGTCCCAAATAATATTCGGGTTAAAAAAAAAGAAAAAAAAACCTTATACATATTATTTTCCGGCGATACCAATACGTATCAGGTGCCGATACGGCTGTACATACCGGTGCCTTGCACATGGTGCGCGGCGCGCCACACGCACCTCATTTCCCGCCTTGTTATCTATCGCTACATCATAAGACAGCCAACGGGGCGAGCCGGCGAGGGCAACTGGGTGAGTAGTTCGTAGTCACGAGATACTGTCTGGATCGGTGATTGGTCCGGAGACTCCGGACTCCCTTCCTGTACCGTTGGCTGCACATACGCGCACTCCCGAGTCCCGACCATCGAACGCCTGTTTCGCTGGAACTCCCAACGGTTTTTTCTTTCAGCTCATTGGAATCGAGCTTCCAACGTTTAACTTCGAAATCATTGAGGTTAGTTCGTCTGGTCTTCTATATGGATCTTGTCCCTCTTTTCTCCCCTGGTTATTCGGAGTTCGTAGTCTTTAGTACTTCAAATCTCCTAATTCACTTCCTTTCATTCACTACTGTTCTCATTACTTATATCTTTTAATCCTTGTTTGGTTCTCATCTGAGACACCGAAGTCGATGAATAGTGCCGATTCAGTTTATAAAGGGTTTAGTTACATTGTTGCCGTTTTCATTGAGTTCCCCTCAATAATTCATTTGAAAACAGCTCCTATTGACACAATTATCCGTATGATTCTGATGAAGAACTTGTTTAATTCCTGTAGACTACAGTGATTATTCATGGCCTCTCGAATTTCGTAATTTGGTGTCAAATTCTAGGGTCATTGGTCAGTATAGAATTCGAAAGGAAGATTTTCAATGTGGGTTGCTCTGAGGAACAAGAGGAGAAAATAAAATTCTCCGAACGTCACTATAACGTGCTGATTAGCTGCAGCCTTACTGTTTTTGAAATATGAGAAGTGGAGGATATTTTACAGGCTGGGAAATGGGTAGAGAAGAGGTATATAGAGATTGGACTACTGGAGAGATGCAGCTTGAGATTTATTAATGTCTATGCTTCCTCCGAAGCCCAGTGGTCTGCAAGGAATAAGCAACATATACACTATCCCCACGCAAAATGAGATGCTCTTGTTCTCACCACCTGTTTGCACTTTTATAGTTTTAGGCTATTTCCTTAGTTCCTTTACCACTGATTTTAATTAATTCATTTATTTGGTTTTTCTGTTCTCCTTTGTGGGGATTAATGGTAATATTATTTTGCAGTCATCCTTGTGACAATCGATGGTTTGGTTCAATCTATAGTCTTTTAGGAGGAATCTTACATTGTCCACAATGAGTGACAATAATGATTCTATCACACAAAACAAGGATTTAAATGGCTTTGCTCATCATAAGCGTGGAGGTGACCTGCACGATGCAGACACAGTCACCAAGAAGTCCAAAATTAATGGGTTGGATTTAGGAACTGTGAAGTCAGAGGAACATGTGGATAACCATGAAAATCAGCCAGTTTTGTCTGGAACGAGTGGGAAGACTCTTCAATCGGGCATGTCAAAGGATGGGGAAGAAGAGAATCAGTTGAGCAAGCAAAGTGATTCTTCTGAAAATAAGGTCTCATGTGATGAGAATTGCTCATCATCAGCTGTTGGTGAGTTGTCCTGTATTGTCGACGGAGATGCTGCTGAAGATAAAGGTTCTCGCCACACAATGGAAGATGCTTGGGTTGTACTTCCAGATGCAAGCTTGGAATTTCCTGGGAAATTGAGGTGTCACCTCTTAATTCATTTTCTATTGCCCTTTTGCTTTCTGTGTATTCCTCTTTACTAAGCTTCTCCTCCCCCTTACAATTGCTCATCACACAACTTTTGTTATCTTCAGTAGGTGGTTATGGAATTAAAAAACTACTCACATGCTAGTTATTGTGCTTCTGTTTATTGTACCAAAGAGATATCATCTTGAATTCATCCTTATTTTCTTTATAAATTTGTACATATGTTTCACAAACTTAAGTTTGGTTGGCAATTTTTCCTCGGTCTAGTCCAAGAATTTAAAAATCAATTATTGTTTCTTCTCTTCGAGTCAAACCTTCTAACTGTGACAATTGATGTCTTAGTTATTTATGTGACACTTTCTAACAGATGTGCACACTTTGCAATTTATGATGGACATGGAGGTCGCTTGGCTGCTGAGTATGCACAAAAACATTTACATGTCAATGTTCTTTCAGCAGGGTTACCACGTGAGTTGGTGTGTTTGCCTTGTCTGATTGTCTTATTATTTGTGTTATGGAGCAATTTGTAGATATAATGGTTTCAACAGATAATATCCAAATTCTAAATAACAAATACAATCTCAATTTCAAGTTTGCATTTTTTATGTGCTGGTGATAGTCCCAAACTTGACCTAGAAAGAGAAGTAAACAATGAAAGCAGAAGAGAAAACATGATACATACTGACATCCTTGGTGCATATTGAGCCTAAGATGTTCATTATGGGATAGCACGGTACTGATTTTTTTATTTTATTTATCTATTTATTTATTTTTTCAAATAATTTTGGGTTGAACTAATATAAGCAACACAGGTTTGGGAACCGAAATTTAAAATAAGTTTTTGAGATTTACTTAACTTCAAGATTGCGCATGGTAAATCCAATGTAGGGAGTCATTCTATAATACTCTTCCAGTCATATTGTCAAGGCATTGTCAAGTTGTTGCGTAGGTTAGAAGGCGGTCTTGGGGTCCTAGATGGCTGTTGCCTTATGTGGCTTTATGGTCCTAGATCTGATATGATGATCTTGCACTCAGCATGTTATAAATTTCAATTATATAAACTGTCATATGTTTCTATAATCTCACTTTTTTTTTATTGGGGGGGGGGGATTGTGTTCCTTTTTTGACCTTTATAACCCTACTTTATGAAATATGGCCTGGGATGTGCCAGATGGCAGTCTACTTGGGTGCCTTAGCCTTGCCTAGGGTTGCCTAGACATCAGGTGGCTGGCCACTGCCATGGCTCCATGAAACAATATGCTTCCAATTTTCTTGTAAAATTTATTTTCTGAAGGTAATGCTACTACTGGGCCCAGCAGGTGATATAGCAGTCCCTAAGAACTGGATGCTTCCTTCAAAAACCTTTAACTCTGGATATTTCCCATGAAAAGCAGCTTGCATGCCAGCTCACTGAATACTTTTGGGTCAAGCATAATATCTTCCCAAACACATGCATCTACTTACAAATGGTTTAAAAAAGAGTAATTATAGTTTGCTGATAGTTGTTTATGTTTCCTAGCTGATGTTTTTGTTAAAAATTTGAAATTTCAAAGGTGAAATCCTGGTCAGGAACCCTTAGTTTTTAGCACTAGATATGTTCAATTCCATATTTTATTTGTGGTCTCCCACTTTAATTTGTTCAAGTGCCAGTTACTAGGGTCATTGATATTGCCATAACAAAATTTTTTAATCAGCTGGAGACTAAAGATGAGATTCCTTCACTTGGATCATCTCTTCTTATTTGATGCTTGATCAACATTGAATTTTATGTACTTTTGTATCTCTCTGTTTATTCCAATTCCAATTACTATAACTGTTATGGTTATTCTTGTCGTTGTTGTTGTTATTGTTGGAGCATTTGGCTGACTAATTGATGCACCTTACGTGGTTACCTCACTTTCTTTTTTGAGTTCTTGTGTTTTTCCCCCTCCCCCTCCCCCTTCTTCATTTGAAATTCGTTCTCCCTTATGTACTGCAAATCTCAATCTTGCAAATTGTAAGTTTTATAATATTTCGTTTTCAAGGATTGGTAATTAGCTGACTGCAAATTTTATTAATTTAATTCTGATTATTTTCTGTTGAAATGATTACTGTGGGCTTTGTTTTATCAGTTTCTCTAATACTTATTTTTAAATAATTGGTTAGTATACCACTATACCATATAGGTAGAGCCTTTTGTCATGCATAGGTACAACCACCATCCTACATAACTTCTTGTTTATCAAACACAAGATCCTCACCACATACCTGAGCTTTAACCCCAAGACAACTGCATCTCTTAAATTGTTTGAATGGTGAAAAATCTTAAACACTTAGATAATTGCCAGATGTTCCTTTTCCATTAGACCAGGAATGAAATTGTTAAAATATGTTGTTTGCATTTTTCATTATTAAACACAGGAGTCTCTATACTCTTTAAACGTGATGCCAGCTGCAGCTATTTAATCACTGTATAATATACTGGCCCAAAATTGTGAATACATTTGCCCTTCCCCCCCCCCCCTCTCTTTTTAATGAACTTTCTGCTTTAGATATCCAACACATTTTTCTTTTGACTTGTTAATTTACTGACTAAGCTTGTTGCTATTGACTTATAATACATCATTTATGTTATGTACATGCTTTCTCTGATCCATTTTTCATTAATCCTCTTTTATGACATTTTCAGATGGATGTAAAAGCAGCAAAAAAGGCCATTCTGGAAGGTACTATTTTCTGTACCTCTTAATTATAGTCCTTGTGAAGAAAAATTATGAGTTTTTTCAATTGTTGATGAGGTTAGCACATTTTTTTGAGCTTAAAAAACAATGTGTATTTTACTTGAGGTTGAATTCTTAGTTTTATTATATTCAGGTAGTGCTGATTTCTGTAACTAGCAAAGCCTTGGGAGGGGGGGAGGGGAAGGGGAGACAGACAGAAACACACACACACACACAGAGTAAATAGATCTTGTGGGAGGGGGGGGGTTCTTATGAAAGGGAGGATTGTCTTTTGATTTTTCTTAAAGTAATAAGATAATGGCAACCAATAAGAAAGTGCAATTTCAAATTTTTTATTACTGAAAGTAAAAATTTCAAAATATATACGGGTTGAGAATTGGGGTGGGAAAGCACTGAAAGAAATTAACTCCCGTTTAAAATGTAGAGACAAAGTAGTGTGGTTTGGTGATCAAAATTCTGTTCTAACCTTCTCAGGGATATGTCTTCACAATGTCACCTAAAGCACTAGGCATTCTCCTTGAGCTCTCTCTCTCGCTCCCCTCACCTTGCTTCCCTTCTCAAAATCTTGATTAATTTCTCTGATTGTTCTTTCCTCCGATTACTGTGCTGGTGTGTCCTTTGAGTTTCAAATTCTTCTTTTCTGAATTTTTATTGAGAGCTTTTCAGCCTGAGGTCTCTTTCTTTGGCCCCACTTTCTTTTTCACACACATGCATACCAGTCTCTCCCCCCCCCCCCCCCCCCCCCTTGTGTTGATTTTTTTTGTACCCTTTCCAACCTTGCTAACCTCAGCTTGCTTCGTAATGTTGTTCACAAGTTTACCGACCAATAAGTATATGTGGCCTTGCATGGAAACAATGGTTAATTATGCTTCTCAACTTGTGTCTTTATTTGGTTGATATTGATGTAGAGATTTCTCTTTGATATGCCATGTTTATTTTGTATGTTCATTGTCTTACTTGCCTCTAGAAAGGAAGCCTCTTCCTTTTCATTTCTTATGTCATTGTTGAATAGGAGTTTGTTTTTTCATTTTAACAAGTCTTTTCCAACACTTGTTGTACCCAAATGTTTAGGCTTCCGGAAAACGGATGAAGCTCTTCTTCAAGAAAGTTTAGCAGGTACAATACTATTAATTAGATGTCTTGACTCATCATGTTTTTCTGGCTGTTAATTATTGGAACAATGTCTTCCACTTTGCATGTGTTAAGACTGTTAGTTTTTGGGTGAGGATGTGTTTGAACCCTGGTCACCAATTTAACAAGTTGGAGTTCAAACCCTACCCCCCCACCCCCCACACACCCCCCCCCCCCAAAAAAAAAAAAAAAATCCGGGATCTTCTACAGTTGCTTAGAGTTTTCATGGCAACAACTAAACTTTCTTATAGCTTTTGGTTTCTATTATTATCTTACTCTGACTTGTTAAATGTTAAATCCTATATAGGGGAACGGCAAGATGGTGCTACAGCTGTGTGCGTCTGGGTGTTAGGACAAACAGTAAGTTTGCTATTATCTTGTATTGCATTTTTACCTTTTACCTCATAGGCTATCTTATGTCAGTATGGGTAATGGAAATCGTCATGTTATAAGCTAGTGAGTCAATATTAGGGGAGGGAAATTGATTCTCTCCCCAAGCATTCAACGTATTCTTCTTCCTCCTCTCTTCTTCTCTACCTATTTCCATCATCTTACTACCTCTTGTTCACTGTTATCATTTTGAACTTGATATCAGAGGGAGGTTTGAGAGTTGGCAAAGAACCACCCTCCTTATTTTGCCTTTGTTGGAGTTCTAGAAGAGTAGAGGGATCAAATAGAGGCTGCACCGCAGGGGGGGGGGAATCAGAACTGGGGTTACCATCAGTCCTGGAGTTCCAACATATCTTCTCTCTCGTCAAAGCTCGGATGAAGTTGGGACCAGGCCCAATGGAGTAGCCCAAGGGTCCTCTATCAAGCCCCTGAGGTCTCAGTTGGAGAGAATGTGAGTCCTTGGTTTGCAACTCAGTTTCATGACGGTACTGTCAGTTCTTGTTCTTTGGCTGTTTGTTTTGTCTATAGTCTCCCATGATAGTACTCAGCATATTGGTCCCACCCCCACCCCCACCCCCACAATTTGATTAAGCTCAACATTGATGGCAGCTCCATTAGCAATCCAGGGTTAGTGGGGATTTGGTCTGTGTTAAGAAACCTTGATGGATCTATATCATTTGTGTTTTCTGGTTCCACTGGTGTTTGTGATTCTGCTACTCCAGAGTTTAATGCAGCCGTTAGTGGTATAGAGATAGAGATAGCCCTTTGGCAAGGGTGGAGAGACTTAATCATTGAAGAAGACTCTAAGATCATGATTGGTTGGCTTCAGGAAAGGATGGAGGTCCATGGAGATATATTCACCTGATGTGGAAAGCTTTATCTTCGACCTCCAATATTAACTATACTGTCATATGGAAGAGTCGATTAGCGAATTTTTTGGCTTATGAATGGGCTAATTCGGAGGGGGGGGGGTTTGTAGGGATATTATGTATTTGGGCTCTTATCCTTGTGGGTAGTCCCTCTTGAGGGTTCTGCCATTTGTGGCAGCTCTTATTGTTGCCGTATGTAGCTCCTTTTCTTGCAATAAAATTTGGTTATTGATTTAAAAAAAGATGCTGTACAGATTGAAAAGCATCCCAAAACTTTATTTGCCAAAGTATGCCTCTATTCTTTTGTAATGTTACTGTAGTTTCTTTTGTTTGTATATTTTTTGTATCTTTTGTTCTCTTACAATCTTTGTCATGTACCCTAACCTAGAGATCTATGACTACTGCATTATGTAGGTTTTTGTTGCTAATATTGGAGACGCAAAAGCAGTGTTGGCGCGATCATCCAGTGCTGATGGATCGGAGAATAATGTTAATGCAAACAGTGCATTAAAAGCCATTCTTTTGACAAGAGAACATAAAGCTATCTTTCCAAAGGAACGTGCTCGCATCCAGAAGGTGAGGACTATATATTCATGTAATTTAAAATTAGTATACATTTTCTTTTGTGTTTGTTAAAGTTTAGTGGTTCCGTAGGCTGTAGGGTACCTGGTATTTTCTTATTATCTCTTTTCATTTAGTGTATGTGTATATAAGTAGTTACACATATACTGAGTGGCATCATTGTAATTGAGATTATCTCAATGCTATAAGTATACCTAGTGATATCGATTAGGGTAACTACACATCCTAATTGTATAGCTGTTCTTTTCTCATCTTCTTCTTCCTCTTCTCTATGCAAGTACTGCTTTTCTTGTTTATAAACCTTTTCACATGGTATCAGAACCAGGAGGTTGGGGACTCAACTGTTTGATCCTTGGTAAGTGTGACTAAGTGTGAGGGGTTTTTGTTTTCTGTTGTTGTGCCCCCTTGGTGCCATATGATGGTGACATCTGCAGAGCTCTGTGTGTGTGTGTGTGTGTGGTCTGCATGTGCAGGGGGTGTTGTCGTGGCCTTTACATAACAGCTCCAGCTTTTTGGATAAGCTGTTGTGACAGTGTTGCATGAAAATTTTGCAAAAGTGAAATCAGTGGCCTGGTATTAGGATTTGATTTGGCTAATGAGGATCAACCGAATCCCAAGGGTTGGGCACTCAAGTTATGAACCTACCCAACCTAATAATCATCCTGAGGGCTCAAAAACCAAGCCCAACATGAGCCCCCCCCCTCTCTCTCATGGAAGGTAGAACAGAATCTATGTTAAAAGGAAATAGTGGAGACATGATTTGATGAATGGCTGCTGAAAAGGCTAAATTTGAAGGGACCACAAAGAAAAGGTTATTTATTTATTATTATTTTTTTTTTGGGGTGGGGGGTGGTGTTGGGGGGGGGAAAAAACTTCACAACGTGATCACCCCGAACTCCAAAGAATTGAAAGCATGATGAACTGATAAGATCCCCAACATTGAACAAGTCCCAAATTTCAATCATCCAATCAACACTATGCACCATGCCACAAGACATCAAGCCTGCGTAGGTTGGATAATCTAGCTGGGGTTAGATTTGGATTGTAGTATCATACATGCCAAAGCAAGCTAGAAAAAGCGGGCAGGGGTGCGCACTATTAAACCTGCCTCACATTGTTTACACCCAAGCTGACATTCTTGCATGGAACCAAGCTATTTTATTATCTATTATAATCATCTATTTATTTATTTATTGATGCGTCAAGTTGACAGTCTGAACTTATTATAATTAGCCATAACCCGTAAATCTTTTTGCATGGATCCTTGCACTCGTCCTTGCTTGGAATCCACATGTAACCGACCCCATTAAGTTGGGATAAGGTTTTGGATGTTGTTCTTGTTGTTGATGATGCATGAAAGTGATGAGAAAAGATATGAATGGCATTGGGTTAGCAACAAATATGGCCTTTAATCATTTATTTATTTAATCTCTCAATGTATGCATGAAAGTGATGAGAAACGACATGAATGGCATTGGGTAGCAACAAATATGGCCGTTTCTTATATAAGTTTTATTTCTTTCTAATTGGCAATAAAGGAACTTTTTATGTTAAAAGATGATGAAAAGAACAAACATGGCTTTGATTGAAGTTAAATGCCCAAAGAGGATCCATGTAGCTGACCTCATTTAGTTGGTGTAAGGCTTTGTTGCATTGAGTTGAATTGTTATTCTAAACTTGTAACCATTTCCATCTCATAGAATTCAAATTTGGATCTTGAGGTTTCTTCTTTACTTTACCCTTAATCTAGCGATGTAACCACTAGCTCCTTGTTATGTGTTTTTTATCATTCTTTTCTCTCCCCTGGGTGCTTTTGCATTTGCAATGGATATGGAAGAATAATTTCCAGTCTTTGTTCCTCTACCCACTTCTGTGCAAATTGAGCAAGGAAAATTTGGAGTCCTAGGCTTGTATGGGTAAATTTTCATGTTGGGTAAGGATTGGCCAGATAGTTCAATGGTCTAAAAGATAATACTGGATTTTACACACTTCCATACCATACCTATAGATTCCATTAGATTTCCCATATTCTCAGTACGGGCGCTTAGAGTATCAGAACATATCCTACAATTTGTTTCCATGTATAGCAGTTTTTTTCAGCCAACAAATAAAAACAGGGAAACCAAAGGCCTCAAGTATCTACAAAAAAGTGAGGGGAGGGAATAAGATTCTTCTCAACTATCAAAGAGTATCAAAGTATGAGCTGCACACTTGCACTGGTTCCAATACATTGTACGCGTTACCAATTACCATTCAATGCATAAGTATGGTAAGTGGGTTTTAGACTCCTATTTTTTTGGTTTCCCTGATTCTCTCCTCCTTAATTCTATTGCTTTTTCATGTTTTCTGGTGAAAAACAACCAAGTGACCAATTGATTTTGGTTGGGGTTGGATATAGCTAAACTTGCTGCTAGATCTTATCTTTTAGCTTGTTTCCATGTCTGTTTTAGGTTCATTTTTTATTTATTTTCTGCTTTTGGGGGTTGGCGTTGGGGGGGGGGGGGTTGTTGTCTTTGCTCAAGTAAGTAGTGCATGGTCATAAATGCAAGCATTTTGTGCTAAAATAGCTGTAATTGTTGTAACCCGGCAGTCACTGAGAGGGGGGGTGAATCAGTGAATCCAATTCCAATCCCCAAAAACCTGTCTGATGTCTGGCCAAGAAAAACCTGATATACCTGTCCCTGTTTGCACACAGTCGTATGCATACTCAGCCTCTCATAGGCACTTCCAAGTATGCACACCCATTCCACATTCCACGCACTTCAATATAAAATGCAAACAACAAGCACCCACAACACAGGGTTTTTACGAGATTCGACAATTTGCCTACATCCCCGGAGTAGTGCCTGTAAAGGCTTCGTACCTACTCAATACACTATTTTTGACTGCACCCACAGTCGGGAGCACCCACACCCAATTTTCTCAAGCCGAAGCTGAGATGGCACTCGTAGTGCCGATACAATGTGTAGCACCCACTACACGGGAGCACCCACTCCCGGTGCTTAGCACCCACTAAGCACACAATAAATAATACAATTAAATTGGGCTTATATCAATGCCCTACAGTCAAGCTCTGCCTAGCATATGCATCCACAACTAGCTAGCATGCTTACAGTTCATCCACAACTAACCTAGCATGTATACATTCATCCACAACTAACCCTAACATACATACATACATGTAATGTAAAATCAAAGGTTAGAGAATCTCACAACCGATGGGATGACTGGAAACTTGTACTGACAAGTTTGGTGCTCACACCTTCTCTCTCCTTGGCTTCTTGCTCTTCAAAGCAAACACATCCTTGCTTTCTTCTCTTCTTCCTTGGCTTTGAGTTAATGTAGCATTAACACACTTCAACCACCTCTTTTACCTCATTTAATGGCCTAAGAACATTTATCATCAAGAATGTATGTTCATTCAAGGACCAACAAAGAGGGGGAAGCTTCTCCTACCAAAACCGTAGCCTTCCTTCACTCAAACCTCATATTTCTTGCTTCCATGGTGTAGGGCTTGAAAAAACGAAGAAGCTGCAACTTGGTTCACCCAAATCCGAGTTAAAATGAGGGAGATATGACCATTTGAAGTTGGAGCAATGAGATAGCTTGAAATGGAATCTTCGTAGGGGTGGCGTAGGCTACACTGGCGGCGCGCGCAACAGGGGCGAAATCTGACCGTAGATCTCATATAAAAGATCTTGTAATCTAAGCCGTCGGATTAAACCAACGGACTATGGATCCAAACCATTAAATTTGAATCTCGATGACGTCATCATGACGTAGGCGTTGGCATCGTCAGAAGTGTTGTCGATCTATGATTGGTTGCTTTTCTGGATTTTAAGGGAGCTTGTCTCCCACTCACAAAAGAGAAATGCATATCGACCGTTGGATCCGAATCCTCCATGATGGCTTTAATCATATTTCATGGGATCATTAAGATCGGAATCTTTTTATATCTTCTTACACGCGCGAAACACCACAACATACCTTGATAAGGTGTAGCGCCAGTGCATCAAGAATTATGCACGTAACCAATCAAATTCTACGCGCAAGCATCTATCTCGTCCATGTCAGCGCAAAATCTCAGTAGCCTTTGGATGGGCATCAAGCCTACGTGGTCGAATCTTGGCCGTCCATTTCACTTCCCTTTACTCCTCTTTATTACAATCAAGCCCCTGCCTCCATATGTTTCAGTGCTTAAAGACCCCTTGCAACTCAGACCTTCAAAATCTTTAAATTACACAAAAGCCTTTCGAATTTCAAAAATAAATTCCGAAAAATCCACCCAACACCGAGAGCAACTGATGGATTTTCGGTTTGGATTTTCGAACCGACTTTACGGAAACACTTATAACTTTTTCATATGATATTCGATCGAGATGAAACGAAGTGCGTTGGAATCGTAACTGGATGCTCTACGACTTTTCAGAAGACTCAATCATCTGAATCATCCATGTAAAAAGACCAAAATGCCCCTACACCTTTCCAATGACGTATCTTTCTCATACGGAATCGGAATGCGATGAAATCAGAACCGTTGGAAAGATTGTATTTTTTTCGTATTGTTACATGTAGAATGCTTCCTTTAAAAAATTCATCTTCAATGCCGAAACTGCCCTTGACTGCCATAAATGCCGTAACTTCTTCATACAGTATCGGAATGTGACGAAATCAAATGCACTGGACTAGGAAAATTACAATCTATCTTTTTCATGAAGAACCGATCTTCCAAAAATGTCATTTTCATTGCCGAAAATGCCCTCGATCGTAAATAGGCCAATTTTGCCAGTTTTGACCCAGAAACCCGCACCACCTATTAATGATGTATTAAACCACTCCATGCATACCAAGCTGCTCTGTTATCTCATCGGTGACACTGGACACTGCCATGTCATCATTTTCATCCACGTCACCCAAACTGGCCACGTCATCACCGCCACGTGGCCGAGTTGCCAACAAGGACAACCATAAAACAACAGTAATGATCTTAGTGCTTATGCATATTGTAGCAATATCAGACCAACAAACAATCAATATTAGAAGATTAGAAGGAGAGAAGAAGGAAGAAGGGGAAAGAGAAATCGATGAGGAGGAGAATAAGACTCACAGTAGATTAGAATAACCTCTAACCGTGAGCGGTATTCATTATATAATAAGAGGAAATAAATACAAGGACTGTACTACCCCTCATTAGAATAGAACATGACCACAAGGTCCACAGTACCCTTATTTAAAACATAGGAAACTAAGTCCCAAATTACCCGTATGGATAGGAGTAAACATCCAAATCTGTTATATTATTGTTCAACTTGTGTTTTCTGTACCTTATTTATACATTGCCAGCTAGTTATGTCCTTGGGCTTACCATGATTTTGTTTCTTTGCTAATGACCTTTTTCCTTTGCTTTTCTAGGCTGGTGGTTCCGTGAGTTCAAATGGACGACTACAAGGGCGTCTTGAAGTTTCTAGAGCCTTTGGTGATCGTCAATTCAAGAAGGTTTTTGACTTTTTGTTCTGATGGTTCTGACTTTTGCTTGTGCACACTTTCTTATGTTTTACTATTTTCTGCATTCTTTGTTGAGTGAGACTGGTTGTGTTTGGTCAAATATGTACAATTTGCATTGGTGTGTCTAGGGTTTTCCCTTCCTCTAATTCAATTAGTTCACTTACTACCAGGGGCAAAAAGGGTGAATTACTCTCTAATTACTAGCCAAAACACACATGATTGCTTGATTTGATCTTTCAATATCTCCAAATTGATTCTATACTGGTAGGAAAAAATGAAATTGGTCAAACTTCATACACTATTGCTTAATTGTGACCGCTGCCACCCCCCTCCCCCCCAAAAAAAGCCTTTGAAGCGAGACCATTATCCAATCCTATATTCATCCAAAAAAAAAAAAATCCAATCCTATGATCCCCATTACCACCATTTGGCTAACTACATGAGCCCCCACATCGTCATGATGATTCCAAAATGGAATGTTGGCCTTATATTAAGGCCTGATGCTGTCTTCCATACATATGATGAGGGTGTCTGAATTCCATCACATCTGTTAAATCTGGATCCCTCAAGTCTTCTTAACCACTTCAAACCAAGCTTTTTTGGGCTTGCCTTGTCCTTTTGACCTCCAACTGGCCTCTTATCTCTTCTCACTTGAGCATGTGGAGGTGAAATATCCTTAATAAATGCCAATCTATGAATTTATATGTATTATTGTGACAAATTTATTTTTGAATCCATTTGAAAATGTATAATATACAAGGAAAATATGCATTGTAGGTGGGCGTTATTGCAACTCCAGATGTACACTCTTTTGATCTTACAGAAAGAGAACACTTTATTATTCTTGGCTGCGATGGCCTGTGGGGAGTATGTGTTCTGTCAACTACGTACACTATTTTCAGAAACATAATTCGTCCATTGCTTTTATTTTTACCATTATAATAACCTTAATGTTGTTGATTTGTACCAGGTATTCGGCCCAAGCGATGCTGTTGATTTTACTCACAAACTGTTGAAGGTAAGAGTATCTCATACCCCTTCTGTGTTAGGAAAGAAGTTCATTGACCTGGATGATTTACCCTTTATTTTCTCTCCTGTAATTTTGTCTTCTCTATCGTTATTTTTGGGCACTATGCCCACTATCTGGAGCTTCCTAGTGGGACATGATTTTAAAAATCTGTCCCTGCAGGCATTGATGAGTTTGATTTAGGCTTTGATCATACTGTTGTAGTACAAAAAAGAGCAACCCACTGCACGAGGCTCCCGTACTGCAGGGTCTTGGGGGGGGGGCAAATGTACACAGCCTTACACCCTGCTTCGCTGAAGAGGCTGTTTCCAAGTTTCGTACCTGTGACCAACATGTTGCAATAGTGCAAATAAACCATTCCACCACAGGCTCGCCCACTATCACACTGTTGTAGTAAACTGGGGAAATTTGAGTCAAGGAGCATTAAACAAACTTTGTTTATTAATGCTGGAATAACATAGACATTTATAAAGCAGTTATCCTAACTTCACATCTCTCTATTTAATAGTAGTAAACTATTCAGTTGAGATGCTGTCAATTTTACGAGCTCAGTGATTTGGTTCATTAGGCTTGTCTAGGCTGGCAGTTGTCTCCTCTGAATACTTTTCACCTTCTTTTTTTTTTTGTTTTCCTTGTAATTTTTTCTCTTTTAAGACTTTGAGGGATTTTGTTGATCATTTTAGTATGTTAAAGTTTGAGCTGAATTGACAAATACAGAAAATTGTACCAATATGTGGAACCCCAGGAAATATGGTGGAAACACTATCAGCACGTATTAATATTTAGGTAAAAATAAAAGCATGAATACATGTTCAGAAGTCATATGCTAATAACAAACTTAAGTTAAATATGGTCTAATCATTCTGAAGCATATGTCCGGTGCTTGAAATTTTAGAGTTTTTATCTTATGCCTCATCTGTTATTGTTACAGGTCAAGTAACATCATTTATGCACAGATATGGAATTGTGCTGGAACATGCATTATACTGCAAGCCTTCTCAAATAAGAATAGAAAGTTGAAATGATATATACACAGTGATGCATATTTTTTAGATTAACATTTGTATGGTAGTATAAAGTGTTTGTTATTTACAATTACCGAATAAAATCATCCTTGCTTATGTAATGGAAGTCCATACATTTAGATTAGGGCAGTTTCTTCTGCATTTCTTTTAGTAAATTGGGAGGTAGTTGAGACATTTTGACAAATATGACCAAGTCTAAGGATAGGACATGAAAGGAATAATTCAGTGAACATATAAATTGAGGTGATGCTAGGAATGATTCAGCGAACGTGAAGCCTAATAAAGGATTGGGGAAACTGAAAAGGATATATGTTGAGGTGGGTTACTGTGAATCTGTGATAGTGTGTGAAATCAGTTGGACTAGTAGATGGATCTGGATAACAGGTTTAAGATTCTGTGTTATAATAAAGATCTTAATAATAACTCATGTAGGAAGCATTTATTAGTAAGTTAATTCATTAAAGTGCTATATAATTGCTGGAATGAATATAAGGATGGAATATATCAGCTGTACATGATTTTTCTGGCATTTCCCACATTATTCTAAACTTTGGATCAAAAGGTATAAGTTGATTGTAAAAAAAAAATTATGCCAGGTTTAAAAATCACATGGTTTGGAATTTGCATTTACCCTTTAATGCAAATATTTGTATTCTACCAGAATAACAACTTTGAACTGCAAAACATCACATGTAGAGATAGATTTGTCATTTTTCTGGTCTATGTTTGGATCGATACAGCGCGATCCTTCATATCTCTATATTCCATTTACCTTTCTCTTGAAGCTTAGGTCTCAGAAATGCATCAGCCAACATTTACTGCGACTCTATATTCCATTTACCTTTCTCTTGAAACTTGGGTCTTAGAAATGCATCAGCCAACATTTACTGAGACATTTTTTAAACCTTGCTTTCTACACATGGTGATACTAGTTCCAGATAATTAGGAAGAGTGTCGTACAACATGAAATGGTATTTTATGAACTGTTGGTTTAAATAGTGGTTTCTTCTTAAGCCCCAATTCCCAGTCCACATACACAAAAAGGAAGGGCCCATTCTAATGTGAAGAATACTTACACTGGGACAATGCCATTGAAAGCATTTATGCATCTCCTTTGTTATCATGAAGCTATTTATCCAGAACTGAGCAAGAAAACTACTTGTGATGAGTGGTGTTTGTGCAACCATAGATTTGTGTCAGCGTAACTATTAAAGGCTTTTAAATTGTTGTTTCCTTGTTTTCTTGGCAGGAGGGTTTACCTGTTAGTGCTGTGAGCCGCCGTCTTGTAAAAGAAGCTGTCCTTGAGCGGCGTTGCAAAGATAATTGCACTGCCATTGTCATTGTTTTCAGGCACAAGTAAATGATGCTCCTGTTGTGATCTTTAAGGGAGTTATTAGGTGTTGGTTGTTTTCTGTTTGGGGTTTCTGTTGATGGATCTTGTCATACATCCAGTCACTCTTTGATATGGGTTTTGTTCCTTTGGCCGGTTCTTGCACACCAGACACCAGATCTTCAAATTCTGATGAGTTCAGGAAATATGTAAGAGGAATGTGCCAGTTTTGGCAGAATGTATGTATTTTTTTAGTATTGGAATCCTGAGGAATTGAGTAATCTGTGCTCTATATGTATTTTTTTAGTATTGGAATCCTGAGGAATTGAGTAATCTGTGCTCTATGTATGGTATTCTTGGGTGAAGTGCAGCCATTGTTTTCTACTTTTGGCATAACTGGAATCCCATTTCAAGCAAATGATTTGTGGCGCAGCAGATTGTGAAGCCACAATGGGAGGCTGCTCAGATGCTCTGATTTGATGGCCCTCTATGTTAAATCATCTGAATGAAACTTGAGATTCCTGGCAAGTAGCAACTTCATCAGCCATTTCCAGTCTTCAGAGAGCAGCCACCATGGGAGTTGGTTTTTGTTGCCTTATTTCTGGATGATGTTCCTTAAGTGTCTCAAAAGCAATTTGGCGCTACATTGTCCAACAATATTAACTTCTATGATGCTAAATGTCATAGTTGGAAACAATGTCTCTGGAAAAATTATCTCAGTTAAGATGGCTGAGCCATAATTTGTTTGCACTTCAAGCTAATTGATATTGTTAGCTGCTTGTAGTTACCTTTCACCAGTAAAATAATGTCCAAAATTGTGTAGCAGAAGAAATGGTGCTGAGGAATGAAGATCATGTTACAGATGGCCCTCATGCCAATTATCAAATCTGTATAGGCAGGTTGCTTACCAAACCACTCTTAAACAGGAATTGAACCTCCTTGGAGTCTCTTATAGCTGTTGCATATTCGCATGAAATCCTCAATTCTGATCTACATCGGTTTCGGCAAGTTGCTTACCAAACAGGTCTTCAATGCTGTGACATAGCATTTGTAGACACTGATATCCAAGTTATACGATTGTTGTTCAAAACAAAAACAAAAGGCGACAGTTTTTCATCAGTCAAGGTAAAGTGAGAATCTCTTTATGCGTGGTGATTTTATTCTATTGACGAACGTCTAAAAGACTGTTCTTCGATTGAATCAGAGGATCAGATCTTGTGTCTGTTCCATTTAATCTCTCTTTCAAATACAATTCAGGGCTTTGCAATCTTAAGATTTCTAACCCTTTCTATGATTTTATTCTATTGACGAACGTCCAAAGGACCGTTCTTCGATTGAATCAGAGGATCAGATCTTGTGTCTGTTCCATTTAATCTCTCTTTCATATACAATTCAGGGCTTTGCAGTCTTAAGGTTTCTAACCCTTTCTATGATGGAAGAGTAGTACTCCATGAAGAGAAGGTGACAGAAAAATGGACTAGGATAAGGATGGTGATGCAAACATGATCACAGCCTCATGGAGGAATATTAATTAGCAAAGACAGAGTAAAGAAAGTGATGTTGAAGCTAACCTTCCATGTATCAGAATATTTTTAAGATCATGTATCCTTAAAGAGTTGCTCAACAAAAGAATCTATCAGAATAACCTAATTGGGGATTGGTTTCCATTATTCACTGTAGATCAGCGCCAAGTATCTTATTTGTGGGTGGGATTGTCTGTTAGTACAATGAATCCTGTCAAACAAACTTAACCTCTTAAGATTTTGGTGTCGCATGGTATTTTTCACATGAGATCCATATGGGTCAGAAATGAAAGAGAGTGTCAGTATGAACTCCACAGTTTATTATGTGACAGGACCTGTGATGGAATATAATCTACACTACGGCATAGGGAAAATCTTTTTTCCTTCATTTTAATATATTTTTCAATTAATCAACTCTCCCCCACCCAGCCCTAAAAAAAAATGTTCTTGATAGAAAACTGAAGTAGTTGTTTATCTCAACAATTCAAAAGCCTGAAATTATTATATATGTTTTCAATTTGCAATTCTCGTATGGCCTATATCTTCACATAGACATACAAGAAGGTTCATGAACAAGGTTAGTCACGAATGCATGAACTACATTTCATAGGAGATGTACCTCCATGATCCATTATCATGGCCTTCCACTTGCTACCTTTTTCTATGTAACAATTGGTCTACCAAACATGTTTGTCAGCAAATAATTACAATTCTTCACATGTTCCATTAACAAGCCATATGATGGATTCCCATCAAAGATGATTTGGAATCCATGTCTACAGTCTCACATGCATTTCTACATGGGAGTCTTTTTGTGACCATTGGTGAAGACCCCAAAGCTTTTATAATTTATTGGTGATTATGAAGGATGTTCTTATTGCATCAGACAAATAATTGTCAAAGTCTAGTGAGGGATACTGAGATATTGGGGCTGAAGCTGTCAATGGTGTAATTGGACTATTTGTCATTAATTTTGATAATAGGGTTAGTGGTCCATCATATTAATGATATAAGCTTGAGGAGACTAAGAATGCCTTGAACAGCCACATAGGGTATGTGGGAGTTTAAATCAAAGAAAGCATCTTCAAACATCTTTCAATCATAGTTTTAAATATCAGTATCAGATATGGTATCGATCTTAGTCGATAGTGATATCGATATGTATTGAGCCGTATCAGACTATTCTGTGTTATTTTATTAACAAATTTACCCTCATTATGAACCATTACACTGATACAGGATCAACCAAGATTGGTATCGAATATCGATACAATCGATCTGATACCGATATTTGAAACCATAATTTCAATGGCCCAAAGGTGTGAACCTCAACATCACCCAATCAAGGTGGTGGCTTGTATTGTGATAATATATTTCTCTTATGCATGTGCTTTCACTTATTTCAGCTTTCTTGTTCATTTTAGAAGGTGTAAAAGATCCAACACTAATGGAGGATCACATGCAATATAGATTCCTTTCATTTCTTTTGTTTCCATCCATTCCCTGCAACTACCTCTCCCTAAATTTTCATCAGATCACCTAATCTGACTGAGAATTTATTATTTCTTGATAATGTAGTCCAAGTTTTTAAATGGCATAAATGCCCTCATAAAATTAATGAATTGCTTGGCTATTGTGAGAGTTTCTCTCATTGTCATTGCCAATTTATACTTCATGAGAAAACCACTATTTCACTTTCATCCCTCACAGATACATGCATCAGCCTTTGGACTGTCGGACCTCCTAGTGTAGATCAGGTTGAATCATCCATGGTTCAAAATTTCTGCGAAATTGTTGAAATTATCAAAATGTTTTAATTTTACAAAAGAAAATCGAAAACAAAATGAATGTTCATATTTATAAGTGAAATTTATTATTGGGATATGATGTCTTGTATTTTGTCACAGTTTAATCCAGGGAGTATTAGTGCAGGCCTTCCAAAGAACTATAGTCCCGCTAGTGTGAGGATGAGTGTTATAACCTTATTCTTCATTGATAGTGAAGTAGGGATCTCATCTCACTGAGGGCGTAGGCAATCTTCTCTAACCTCGTAAATATGTGTGCATTGTTTATTCTTGTTTTTCATTCTTTTCTGCATCGTTTTAGGGTTGCATTTCTACAACTAAAATTTTATCAAAATATTTTGATTTCACCATAAATAAAGATGAGAGCAAAATCCAAAGTTTGGAACCATGGAATATTCACCCAAGTGAATGATTCTACATTCAATAATTTAGTAGTTTCTTAATATTTATTTACTGTTTTTGATACCTATATGAGGAGAAAGAAAAACTCACTCTCCCCTATTTAATTTGTTAAGGTATGAGGAGTAATGCAGATAAACTTCCAGTAGTATCTCACAAAGTCGAGGCTACAATGGTCACTTTATAGATGTCGACAAGAGGCCAACAAAAGGAATTTAAAAAAAAAACTAAGGTGCGGTGGGGACATAATCAAATATGAATCAATGAATAGTAAGTGGGGCCTCCCTTCTCTAACGACCTGGCCAACATGCTCTAACTCAACTGTGTCCCCTCAACAAAATTCAATTCTAAAGTCAACAAGAAATTATGATCTAAGAATGACTACAAAACTAAGTAGAAAAATGAAGAGATTACATGCAAAACACAACAGATCAAACAAATAATAGGAATAACATT
This sequence comes from Macadamia integrifolia, assembly GCF_013358625.1. Taxonomy (NCBI): domain Eukaryota; kingdom Viridiplantae; phylum Streptophyta; class Magnoliopsida; order Proteales; family Proteaceae; genus Macadamia; species Macadamia integrifolia. The sequence goes on along the minus strand of NC_056562.1, from coordinate 485,393 downwards.
TATGTCAATAAGATATTCTATATGGCTACATTACATATGTACTTGTCAGGTGCTTTGCCACCCTCATAACCTAAACCATGAACCCTATATGACTTGTTCTTCATCACAGTATAAATAGATTCATCTTTGTGATTGCACTTCATCACCCAAGGTTGAAAGTGAAGCACTTGAAAACAAGAAAAGGAAATAATGGGAGAAGGGAGGGTTGTTTCTGAGAAGATGAAGCTTCTCCTATCATTGCTTGCTCTTCAGTTCTGTTTTGCAGGATTTCACATTGTCTCGAGACTTGCACTCAACATGGGTGTTAGCAAAGTTGTTTACCCAGTCTATAGAAACATCATAGCACTAGTTCTGTTGGGACCCATTTCTTATTTTTCGGAGAAGTATGTTCATCTCTTTTATTTTCATCACACAGATTCATTTCTTTTATATATATATATATATATATATATATTTTCTCCTGAGGTTAACATAGAACAACATTTGATTGGGATTTTCAGGGAAGAGAGACCACCTCTTACTTTCCCTTTGTTGGTTCAGTTCTTCTTTCTTGCATTGTGTGGGTAAGCATGATTAAGGATTAGTAGTTAACCAACTTATGTGCTTCTTTTTTCAGTTAGAAGTTCATTTATATATCATGGTTTCATTTGTTTTCAGGATTACTGCTAATCAGGGATTTTATCTCCTTGGTCTGTATTATGCATCTCCAACTTTTGCTTCTGCAATGCAAAATTCAGTTCCTGCAATCACTTTTGCCATGGCTGCAGTTCTAAGGTAATTGGAAGCTTTTTTTTTTTTTGAAGGTTTTCAGGACAGGATCTTCTCCTTAGTTACTTGATCTCCCCACTCTCCTATGATTCTCACAGGCTTGAGGAATTTAAAATATCAAGGAGAGATGGATTGGCAAAAGTTCTAGGAACCATTGTTAGTATTGGAGGTGCCACTGTCATTACTCTCTACAAGGGCACACCTCTACTGCACCATACTAGTCACCCACTGGGGATTTCAGTAGAAGGAGAAGCATTTGGTCCTTCAAAAAATGTCCAGAACTGGACATTGGGTTGTCTTTACCTGCTTGGACATTGCTTATCATGGGCTGGTTGGATGGTTTTTCAGGTTAGCCTCTAATTACTATTTAATAATACTTATTTCATGGTCTTAGGCTTCATAGCATTAGCTACTTATAAATGCATATGTGAAGTTTTATTAACTCTAAATTCCAATTGTTTACAGGCTCCGACAATAAAGAAGTACCCAGCCAAACTTACACTCACTTCATTCACTTGCTTCTTTGGTGTAATACAGTTCTTGGTTATAGCAGCCTTTGCAGAAACAGATCTTGATCGTTGGAAAATCAAATCCGGAGAAGAGCTTTTAACCATCCTCTATGCTGTAATTCCTTCAAAACCTGTGTAATTGATTTTGTAATTTATGAGTTTTCTTTCCATCACTATACCTAGTGAAGTAGACATTTCATTATTTGCGATATGGCAGGACACGCATGGGTTAGTCAATGTGATAGAGGATCATACAAGTATCTCATTGATACAATCTCATCTTAAAATGAGTAGAGGAATTAGCTAAAATTACAAAACATGCAATTTTGTATTTTATATTCAACTCTATTTTATGGAATTTTGGTAATTTTACTACTTGAGTAACTTTTTTTTGTCTACTGTGGACTAAAATTTATCCGTTGCAATGTACATGGATTATTACTATCAAGTGGCAAATAGTGAAACGTCATACTTCACTAGGCATAGTGAAACCTAGAAGGACCCAATTTATATGTAGAAGAAAATGGTTTTCGTACGGTGCCTGATCTCCACATGGAGTCCATTCAACGTAAAAACCTAATGTAAGAAGAGAGATAAATGGATTCCATGTCTAGATCAAGCACCAAATGAGAACCATTCTCATAGGAGGACCTGATCTGGACTTGAAGAAATTTGATAATTTCACCTTACTGATCTTAACCTGCTAGTCCATTGTTTTGTCTCTAGGGAGTTGTGTCTTCTGGGATTGTTGTTGCTCTTCAAACATGGTGTATCCACAAAGGAGGACCAGTTTTTGTTGCAGTCTTTCAGCCTGTGCAGATGGTTTTAGTTGCAATCATGGCATCTCTGATACTTGGTGATCAATTATATGCAGGAGGGTAAGTTATATACAAGAAGAAGACCTAAAATATAAAGCCTATGTGGATTTACCCTACTAAGATTTTTCCTTGTTGCAGGATTATTGGTGCAGCTCTCATCATCATTGGTCTTTACTCAGTTCTTTGGGGGAAAAATGAAGAGAAGAAACTGAGAAGTCAAGTGGGGGAAGAAACATTAACAAAGCATCTCCTTGATGAGGAAAGTGCCATTAAAGAAAGTGAAACTGGGTCTGACTTGCCATGACAAACCCATATGCTGACAGGTCAAGACAGTTCATCAGTTTTTAGTGATTAAGCTCTGAAGCAACTGAAGATCTGGGAAGAAAGATATTGTCCTCCTGGTCTGAGATTAGCCCAGCAAGACAGAAATCCAACATGTGAATCTAGCTAGTTTGGCCTTGTGCCTACTTGTTCATGCAAGTGAAGCTCATCTTAAAGATCTTTTAGATTTCGTGGTCTGATATGGATGGGCTTTCTGTATTGTATATTCCTACAAGTGCAATTAATTGCTTACACAAGGTGTTTAAATGATTCTCATTCAACTTTGGTATGATCCGATTCATGCGATTGTGGGTCGATACATACCCACAGAACTAGTTTCGGCCTGGATACCCATCGTTAGAAAAAAAAAAAAAAAGGATAGTTACACGAGTCTGGATCCTCTACTCATATGGGGAGATAATTTCCACCCCAAATGAATAGTTACCAATGAAGTAGAATCTCCATCTTAACCGGCACAACTATAAACAAGGGAGGATTGAAAACCTTGTATACAACAATCCAAATGAAATTCATAAGAGCTTAAGAAGAGGAAAAACAAGGTTATAGGTATCAATATTAGAGGTCATATCAAGGCCGAGTCTCAGCCTCCGGTGATACTGATATCTCGGTATCAATCTGGTATCAGAACGTATCGGTCTAGGATGAACGGAATTTCAAACAAAGACCATGTATCTACCGATATGACCGATCAACATCGTACCAATATCAGTATCCAATGCACCGATACTTATCAGCCAATTAGTAATACCTAAATCCCATGAGCGAAAGCCTTAGGGCCCGTTTGACAACATTTCTGCCGTTTCTGTTTCATAAATTTCCATTTTTGGAAACAAAAACAGTATTGAAGGTGTTTGATAGTCATGTTTCTGGAAGTCGATAGCAACTAGCGAAAAGAATGGCCACGAGTTGTTTTCAGAAACGATGAAACAAGCAGACCTGGATCGTTTCTTGAACCATAAATAGGTAGAAATTTCAATTTCTATTTCTGAAAACAAGTGAAACAAAACAGTTTTATCAAACGTTTTTTGTTCCGTTTCTTAAAACATTATCAAACAGACCCTTCAATATAGGGAGGTTAGGTGGATTAGATCTGAGATGACTAATTTACCTAACCAAAGGTCCTCTTCGGTCTTTCCGTAGCTGAAGGTCCCCAATTTCCCCATGAAACCAAAAAATAAATAAATAATTACCAAGGGTACCTTCAATAGATCCTAATTGACAAGAATGCCCTCGGTGATTGCTATTGGAGGGTGGGAAACGGCCCAACAAATAAATAAAGTAAATCTTGTGCAAGGATGACTGATGAAGCGCCAGCGTGTTTCTTGTGAGAAAACGTTTCCTCTTTACCAAACAACGATTCTTCGGAATGGGAAATCAATTCCTGAATCTAAGTCTAATTTCCTAGCCTAAAGTTTTCAACCAAATTTTATTAGGAAAAACCAGTACTAAAGAAACTCCGGCTAAAAGGAAAATATACAAGAAAAGAGAAAAGCGAAATTGCTAGCAATTCAAAGACAGTTAACTGAATGGACCATGAGTCCTTAAGCAAGAAGCAATGCATCTTGAATAACCTTAGCTTCCAAAACGGCCGTTGAAAAACTTAAACAAGCTTTGGACTTGATGGCAAAGAAAGTCACTATCAAGATAGAAGATGGATGCGCTGCTCCCTTATAGAAAGAAAAGGACCAAGCACCATCAGTGATGGCAAAAACAGTGCCAATAAATTTTTGAAAGGAGAGGAAGAGAAAAATTGTGTGTATTGATGACACCATCCATCCAGTCACCTAAGCCCCTCCCTCAAATCACAGTCACTACTCAACCCACATAATGCCATGCAGGGAGGAAATGTTGTTGGGGTTCCATGTAGAATGTGGAATTAATAATCCCACATTGGAACTTAGAAGTGAGTAGCCCAATGTAGAGACTTATAGGTACTTAAGCTCCTTCTCTTTAACGGCTAGCTTTAGAGGATGAATTCTACCCAATTTCAACCAAGGTTGTAGTAGAGTCAAGATTATTTGTGTGTATATGAGAGAGAGAGAGAGAGAGAGAGAGAGAGAGAGAGTCCCTAACAATGATATTAGAGCCAAGATTATGATAGAGTTAAGATTATTTTGGTAGAGCCAAGGTGTGGGAACCCGACTGCCAAGTCTCTAACATGTAGCTCCAAGAACGACCTCTCTTTCTCTCCCTTTTTGTTGTGTGCCGACGGTTTATGGAGAAATCCTGAGGTGAATTTAAAATTTAAAGCTAAAACCTTCTGTCACACAAGGGCTTTCCAAACAAGAAGAAAAATTTTTAAACCTAGAAATTCGTACAGAAATCCCAGGATGTATTCTTTTCTTAACAAACAAACACATCCTAATATTGTTTTGGGTCAACTTGCTGCCAGCGGCATTTCGGGTTATCTAAGATATCTCCTAAGGGTTATTTAGTAATTTGACTTCGGGCGGACCATACGAGAAAGACGTGTTTCTTTTGTTTTTCCATATTAAAAGAGAGAGAGGAAGTGGAAGAAAAAACCTCTCTTGTCGATCTCTGTTAGTTGCCGCAGCAATGGCGTCTGCAGGTTTGGTGAAGCTCAACGCATCTTCTTCGCAGTGGATCGGACAACAGTCCTTCACTCAACGCCATGGATCTTCTACTCGCTCTAATTTCTCCCGAGTTGCTCTCCCGATCCGTGCCGGAGCTTATACCGACGAGCTCGTTCAGACGGCCGTGAGTTCATTATCCTTTATCTTGATCTTAGTCTTTATAGGGTTTCGTTTTTTCCAATCAGCATTAAATCTTAATTTTTTGTAGATTCTTGAACTCTGCAACACTTTTTTTTTGGGGTGGAGGATTTTTAAGCTGCAAATGGGTTTATGATTTTCTGTGTTGGTATATGATGGAATTCTATAGATTTTTAGTTGAATGAGTCTGTCCTAATCATGTTTGACTTGGATCTTTATTTACCCCTGTAATTCAATCATGTTTGACTTGAGTGTTTGATGTTTGTTCACCCCTGTAATTCCATTAGAATTCTTATTCCTGTCTTCTGTTTATTTGCTTTCTGTATATGTGGTTAGAGCTTGTTTCAGCCTTTGGGTCGATGTAATAAATTGATTCGTATTGCTATGTTATCCCTTAAGCTTGTCTTAATTATTTAAATTTCGTTAACAGGGTGAGATTTCTTCAATTCTGTTCCTTTTCTACCATCAATCAAGTCTGATCATGGTTAACAATAGATCCAGCTTTTACTAGACCTTTTACTGCCATGGTGCTTTGTAATTGTCAAAAGCTGTTGTTACCTCTATTTTTCCTCGTCACCCACTTGATCTTTAGTTTCAATCCCAAACCGACCTTTTCTATTCAAATTTGTTTTTCTTGCCCTTGTGAGTTGGTTCCTTTCCAAAGTTTATTTTTTTTCTTTAATTTGGTTTACAGCACTTCTGTCAGCTCCTCCTCTCCTCCCTTCAAACCTTTGACCTTGCTATCTAACTTGGGGCATATTTATGCAAGGCTATAAGAAAGATCATGCTTTGGGTCATATTCCTTATCATTAGGGATAAACAAAGTACAATTTTTTTTTATCAGATCTGCTTTCCAGTTGGGTTCCCATATGAATCCGAGGAACCTTAATTTTCATTTTCTAAGCCTTGTAATGTTCTTTAAGTATTTCCCCCACTTATTTTCTGAACTCTTACTCCTATAACAGTTTTACGATTTCTCTTAATTAATTTCTTAACTGAGATTAATGTGTCTAAAAAGGTTCTCCATTTTTATTTCTGGTTTATCTGTTCTAGAAAACCATTGCTTCTCCAGGACGTGGCATCCTTGCCATTGATGAATCAAATGCAACCTGTGGGAAGAGGTTAGCATCCATTGGCTTGGACAACACGGAATCCAACCGACAAGCCTACAGGCAGCTTTTGCTGACAACTCCTGGTCTTGGTGAATATATTTCTGGCTCCATTCTTTTCGAGGAAACACTTTACCAGTCAACAACAGATGGGAAGAAGTTTGTGGATTGCTTGCGTGAGGAGAAAATTATGCCAGGCATTAAAGTTGATAAGGTATGTCAACATTACATGTTTCTGTTCCTTGAAATGTGGTTCTATCTTATTGTTATTTTTTATGAGCCTGAACGATTATGTTTTAGTGCTTATACCTAGCTAATTTGTTATGTTGATTTGCTTCTGTTACAAGGGATTGGTTCCTCTACCAGGATCAAACAATGAATCTTGGTGCCAAGGATTGGATGGATTGGCTTCAAGATCAGCTGAATACTATAAGCAAGGTGTCCGTTTTGCCAAGTGGTAAGTCTTTTGTGTCTTTTTCTGCTCTTAAACAAATAGTGCTTACATGGGACCCTTTTCTTGACAATTTTGAAAGATTGTCCATTGGTATTTGTTTTGTTGTCTATTTTATATGGTTGTTACATCAATGTTTGGTTGTAACATGATGTCCCTCGCTATTAAATTTCCAGGCGAACTGTAGTTAGCATTCCTTGTGGTCCTTCTGCTTTGGCTGTGAAAGAAGCTGCATGGGGACTTGCACGTTATGCTGCTATTTCTCAGGTAACCCCTTGTACCATCATTGATTTGCATGTTATAAGGCAACTGAGATTCTACCTTTTCACTTGAAGCTTGGAATATTCTATGGAAGTCTTGACTACCTAGAGAGAGAGACAAAGGTGAAGGATGTCGGAGTTACCCAAATTTTCAGAGGGATTGGGAGCCCCCATCATGCGATGACGCAAATAAAACAAATAGTGAGCTTGTTTTAGTGGAAATAAGCCTTGGGTTGGTTTACATACATGTTGGGCCTTTGGTCAAATGGGTTTTTGTAATAGACAACTTTAATGGGCCTAAATATGGGTAGGAGGAATGAATATAGGATTTATTATTAACTTAAGTTGTGGGGTCTAGGTAGATCCTATTCATTTACTTTTAATTGCTATTAAGAGACCCCATTTAGCTGGGGATGTTGTTGAGTTGTTGTTGTTGTTGCTGTGTTCTTGTCTTTTTACTTGTATTTTTGTTACTTTGTTTTTGCTCAGATCCATGTAGCCGACCCTATTTAGTTGGGATAAAAGGCTGAGTTTGTTGTTGTTTTCATCAGTAGCTGGCTGGCTAGATTAGGGACTCCATGAGTCCAGCCATGTTTTATGTTATTTTCCTTTATTTAAGGTAAGCTATTGGCTGGAGGAGTTTTAGGTTTGGTTTGTAAAAATCACATCTTTCCATTGAACTAGAAGTGTCCTAGTTCTAGTATGTTTCTTCAATTTTTGGAATTCTGAGTTACCTTTCTGAAATCTGTTTTCAGCAAACTGTTTATACATATATTACTAATATTCTAGTATTTTAAATCTTCTGAAATGCTTCTATTCTGGTTGCTTTGAATCTGGTTATCAGTTTCCAGTTCTAGGCCCAGATTTCTAGAATCCTACTTCGAGTAGGCTTGAGCCATGACTTCAGATCTGACAATTGGATTGATCTGAAATTTTAATATTCTGTTCCTCAGACCATAATTAACCTTCAAACTGATTTCTTTCCAGATCAAACCATCCATTATGTTGTTTTATGAAATCTCTTAAATCTTGTTTCTAAACCTGTCACTGACTCACTGCAATTCTGGTTTCATTGGATTTCTGGACCTATTGACCTTAGGTATCCAGAAACCTCATCGCTTTGTCTAGGACCATAAAACGATCTTGGTTTTGTAATGAAGAGCATAGTTAAAACTTGAGAACCATAGAACATATGATAGTTAAAGGAGATAGCTATTCTGTATGTGTAATTGGCTCAAATAACTCACTGTCAATGAAGATTAACTGGCTAACATGGGTGAAAGGCCAGACAGGAGTGCCCTAGAACTGACCTGTTCTTATATTATTATCCCAACGGTCATCCTTTCAGAAAGGATTTCTTTTCTGTTATACGGTTCTTGATTGTGCTTTTCTCATTTACTATACAATCTGTTATATAAATAGCTCAATGTTCCTTTCCATGGTGAACAGCAATTGTATGGCCAATCATTCTTGGTAATATGGTAAATGCCAATTTTGTCTGTGGGGAAGAAGAAAGGGGAAGGAAAATTTGCAGAGTGTTTCATCAGTATGTGGTTTTGGGGAAGCAGTTGATTTAAGGACTACTGGCTGTAAGATTAAAAAGTATTTTCATGGACCACAAGGCCATCCAAAAATATATTTTCTATTCAAAGATGAGGCACAGTTAGGCTGAGTGACTGCCTCAAATTGTTCAAGCAAGAGGCGTCCAAATACTAATGAGTAATGAGATGCAGAGATAAGGCACAGTTGGGATGACTGATTTCTTGAATGGTGGTTGTGTTATCATGTTTTGCTATGACCTAACATTGTCATCATGATTCTTGAGAGAATTATGTGAAGTGTCGTTACATTAATATGATGATTCGATCTTTCCTTCCTCGGTTATTTGTTTGAATACCATGCTCTTCTTCATTCGTCGGTGATAGGTTAAGAGCAAGAGATTCCTCTCCTTTCAATCGAGTGATTGTAGTTTGATATTGTGTCAACACAGCCTCGCAAAATTGAGGCCATGCAGGCCAACAAATTTGTGTTATTTCTTCTTCTTTGAATATGCGTGCAATCAATGTACTTGTTATGTTCTTATTATCAGTGTCATGTTATATGCAGGACAATGGTCTTGTACCAATTGTAGAACCTGAGATTCTTCTTGATGGGGACCATTCAATTGAGAGGACACTTGAGGTGGCTGAAAATGTGTGGGCAGAAGTCTTTTACTACTTGGCCCAAAATAATGTGGTCTTTGAAGGAATCTTGCTTAAGCCCAGCATGGTTACCCCAGGAGCCGAACACAAACAGAAGGCATCTCCAGAGACTATTGCCAAATATACACTAACAATGCTCAAGAGGAGAGTACCTCCTGCAGTTCCTGGGATCATGGTATGCAATCTTAACTAATGTCATCTGAATCCATGCTTCTGTATTACATTTTATGGTGTCAGCTTTATGCACATGTTCATGGAGGGGTTTAACCCAGATATGGTTGTGTTTTGTGAGGTATGTCTGTTAAATAATTGTTTCAGTTCTGTGAATATCTCATTTAGATTTTTTGGGATGGTCCGCCTTTTCTTAGGATAGTTGACCCAGTTGAACCTATTCCGCATATTAAGGATTTTCAAACCTTGATGTAGGAACCAACTTGCTGTTAGCCAACTAGACTATGGTAAGACAAGCCCTTGCTCATGGGTCAACCAATTAGGCTTGTCTTGTTTAATCTTCTCTGCTTCGCCATGCATTCTAGCAGTTTTCCTACATGTGTCTGGTTAGAAAACTAAATTTTATTAAGAAACATACTTGTAAGGTTGAACAAGCATTTTCTTTTGTACAGTTCCTGTCAGGAGGACAATCTGAAATGGAAGCAACTTTGAACCTGAATGCAATGAACCAAAGCCCCAACCCTTGGCATGTGTCATTCTCGTATGCACGGGCTCTACAAAACACTGTACTAAAAACATGGCAAGGACGTCCAGAGAATGCAGAAGCTGCCCAAAAGTCACTTTTGGTGCGTGCCAAGGCAAATTCCCTGGCCCAGCTCGGAAGGTATTCCGCCGAAGGTGAGAGTGAGGATGCCAAGAAAGGAATGTTTGTCAAAGGCTATACCTACTAAATTGCAGGTGATCTTAGTTTGCACCATCAGATCAAATCCAGTCTGGAATTGCTGCTTCTAGTTAGAGGTTGAAGATTCGTAATATTATTTCCTTGTTTCCCTTTCTGTTTCATGTTAAGAGTGTATTTGAATAAAAACCAAAGAGAATCTAAGAGCTTTTTTCATATGTAACCGGAGAGAGGTTGATGCCAGTGGAAGAGAAGAGAATATGTATTTCTTATTTATGCTTATTGGGAAGGATATGGATCATTAGGTTTTTCCAAACCAGAGGTGTAACTCTCTGTAACTCTTATTAAGGTATCATTATTATCGGCAATTTTTGCGTATATTTTGTTTTCTATATTTTTAGTATCCTTAATTCTCAGCATAGAACTAAAGAAAGATCATTTTGGTTGAGACTTGAGACAAGGATAATGAACACTGCCTGAATGCTGGAACTTGAAAACAAGCGAGTTGCTTCTTTTTCTGATATGTGATCGGCATGGTCGTCCACCGGCAGCTGATCTATCAGCGATGGGGCTAACACTCCCCTAACCTCCGATTTGTAAATATAAGAATTTCTATAGCAAGCCGTCGCTTGATGAGGTGAACCTCAATCTCCAGCATCTTTCTTTTTTCTTCACTGGATCATTGGTTTGCTTCTTCTACTAATTATCACTTCGATCTAATTACTGGTAAGTTTCACTTCCAATTCCAGTTTTCTAAATATCAAAACAAACTTTCAACTCTAGTACTTCCAAGTTTGGGGCGCAACAGGAGTGGGTGGTGAAGGAAGTTTGGAGCAATTCAGAACACTCCTTAATTTTTCTTTTGACCTAACCAATACATCATGAACTTTGAAAGTAGCACTGCTTTTCTTAGATGTGTATAAAACTATGCAAAACCTTATTTTTTGTCTCAGTCCTACTAATGAGGTAGTTGTTTTTTTGGCCAAAATAGCTAATATGACAATGACTAACAAAAAAGCAATGTATATCTATAACCTAGAACACTGTATCTTTGCTAATCTATCTTAATTTAGATTGTTTCTTCCTCTGATCAAAGAAGATAAAAAAGTGGTCCCGAATAAAATATTTTTTTTTCTTTTGATAATACAAAAAAAGGATACATATTTGAGATATATATATATATATATATATATTTATATATATTCAAGCTAAAGATGATTGGAGAAAAAAAATCCACATAACTAACCCTATTTAGTTGGTATAAGACTAAATTGAGTTGAGTTGCACAAAACTCAATTCCACTCGATGCCTAAATGCTTAACCCACATTGAAGGATTCAACATGCGAAGGGTTGTTCATCCCATCAACATGACACCTGCTTTGCTTGCGTAAATAGATAGTCACTATTAAGGGAGAGTGTTCCCTACACTGCCAATATGAGGAAGAATCTGCACAACACACTAAATGGATGTTGTGAGGGTAAAATTTAGTGAATGTCCAATTATATTTGTAGATATTATGATTATTTGCAACATAAAGGCCATCAAGAGTTAATTAGCATATTAGGGTGACAAAAATTCCAAACTCAGTCAAACCTTTCAAGAATTACTTTCCATCAAGGTTTTAGGGGATGGTATTGGTATTGGTATTTTCAGATTGATAAGTATCAGTCGATTTTGCCCCCCTTTTTTTTTTTTTTAAGTACAAATTTTTTACTATTTCAACCCTGAAACAATACGGACAATCAGTCAGAGATCAAGGATCGATCTCAGCCGATACCAATCGAATACAAATCGAATACAACGAATGCCAGACCGATATTGAAACCATGCTTTCCATAAAAAGATCCTTTAGACTACCCTGGACACCCAAGTTGGAGGGTAGAAATTGCCAACATTGAATCAAATCTCGATGCTAGCTTCCCATACCGAGCAGAACAAGATAAGAGTTTTCGTCCGCCGGGTGAAGGTATTTCACCGCAGATGGTGGAGACAGTGGAGATGGGTGTATTTATTTTCCATGGGGATGAATTCCTGCAGTGTGGAAATAGGTGGAATTGATGGCGGGTTCTCTTATTAATTCAACCCCCACCACCCCCCCCAAAAAAAAAACAAAAGTGACCAAAGATTGATTATGGGTTAATCCTTTTCACTTGGAAAAAGAAACCTACCCATAAATCCTTTTCACTTGGAAAAAGAAACCTACCCCTAATAATATTGGAGAGGGTTTGCTACGATGCCAAGGTAGGGTTACAAATCGTCCACTAGGAGAGTGTCCACGGGGTGGTGATATATACCATATAGGGTAGGGGTAGAAGGATAGTACCTATCAGCACCAAAATGCAATTCACAGCACATCTCAACATTATCCCCACTAAATCAAGTCATCAATATGGATCTGAGTTGAGGGGGAAAAAAAACACACACACACTTTGTGTCGTCGAGACATCCCACTTACAAACAATCGACAAACCCAGATATTTGCCATTTACACAAGTCTATTAGATGCCATACTAGGATGAAGACCTATCTTTGGAATCTCTCTCCTTACCAATTCATCAATAGTCATTTTCGACATAACCCTAACCCATTTAGCTCCATCTATCTGAATTTAGCACTCCTCCATACTTGGACATCCAAAGACCTCATTTGAACATGTTCAAACCATCTTAATCGACATTCCTTGAGCTTATCTGAATTAGGGGCAACTCCCAAATCAGCTCTAACCCAATTATTCCTCACTATATCTCAAAGTTTTGCAGCATATCTATCTCAAAAGTGGGATGAAAGATAATGGGTGAATCCTTATCTATGAGAGAAACTAGAAAGAAAACTATCAAGGTACAGTTTGGGAGGGACGGTCACAAATCGTCCAATAGGACTGTCCAAGTGTGCATTAAACTAGGAGAAAGTGTAGGAACCATGGGTGGTATGTGGGCACCTATAGGAATCTACACATTGTGATCGTCCAGCTCCTTCTACCTAATAATATTTAAGACAATTTTCATCCAGTGGGTGAAAGAAAAATACACTCATAAGATCATAATCACTCTGCCCCTTTCTGTATGAAATCGATAATGCCCTCCCACCGTTCCTGATACCCATCCCAAGCCGCACAAATTCAGAGAAATTGCCTCTTAATATTTAACCCTTCCATGGGTACTCTGAAGCTCTGCAAAAACCAGCCATCATTCCATAGAACAGGATCTGATCCAGAACTCAGATTGGAATCCCCGGCAACCGATTCCGGTACCAGTCTGGATTCCGAATTCCTTAACCATGGTTGAGAAATACAAACATTAAGAATAATGGTGAAGAAATACAAAATATTAGCCACCATATATATATATATATATGTAATGCAAAGACCATATGTTTATAGAATAGGCTTCAAGAATCAATTCACCATGCATGGTAACCATGTAAAAACGAGACAAAGGGTCCATTAAGGCTAAGAACAAGCAGAGACTAAGTGCAAACAAAATCATACTAACTACTAAGCAAAACCAGTTCTGAACCCCTATTTTGGTGGAACATCATAGGTATCTCTTCCCCTCAATTAATGATACACCCACTGATATATCCATATAATAAATATAGTATCTTAAACATTGACCATTGATCTTAAAAATTCACAGTGCTATGGCATCCGGTTCAATCTATAAGAATTTCATACCATCAAACTCTGAACCTGTGTGTCAAAGGGACTAAGCCACCAAGGCATAGAGCAAAAAACAAAGGACAAGGGATAAAGCAGAAAAAAAAGGAAAGATTGAGAGAGAGAGAGAGAGAGAGAGAGAGAGAGAGAGAGAGAGAGAGCAACAACCTAGGTCAATATCCCATACTAGAAAAACTCCTGTACAAGTCCTCATCACTCAAAAAACTCACTGCCCACCCAAGGCATGTCCTAGCATTTCATTATGTTCCCCAAAGTGCAGTCTCAATCCACTAGAATGAAACATGCATCAAGGAACTCTCATTGCCACCATGCCAACCATCTTCTCACTTATTGTTCCATTGTGTGCAAGTATACCTAAGATGCAAGAGTAATACGCAAAAAGTAACAGATGAATCATAAGGAATGCCTAAGCAAGATGTAAACTACTTTGCTTTAATCTTAGGGAGGAGGGGGTGTTGGGAATGGAGTGGTGCAAAGGCTAGCTGTGATAATGCTGATATCTACCCAGCAATCACATGTTTCAACTGTCAATCATTTATTTGGAAGAAAAAGTCATTCAACTTGCTGATGTCGACCCAGCAATCTTACTCTAAAATAGTTGCAGAAACCAAATATATATAGAGCAAATTTCAAATTTTCATTTCCGAGATCTTAAAAGTTCCACCATGCTAATGAGTATGTCAGGTAATTCTTTCAGCACTTGTTCTGAATAAAACCACACATCAGGAAATATCCCAAAACCCCTAGCGACCACATTGACTAATCCCCAATCAATTTTAGCTTAGAAAATAATTAGTCACACGAAAGCATCACTCTAGCTAGAATGCACAGGTTGACTTTTTTTTATGGTATATTAAAATAATCTTCTAACATTTTTTTAAAGCATGCATCCAGTATGAGACCTACATGGAAAACACAATACTATTCTCTGGAAAATCCTCCAAAATAGCAAGCCCTATAGAAAAAATGAATAAACTTTCATGTAAAATAACCCCATGAAACCTCACTTAACAGTCTAAGACACATACCACATTAAACAGTGTAATCATCAAACATAGTGAGGGAAACTACAACATTCTAACTAAATTAATAGTTTGAAACCAGACCCCAAACTAGTATTTTAGCAACTCCACTCATTAATGATCGCCATGAGCAAGATATTTTTGGAACGACAGAAATATTTTACTATTGTACCCACTCCAAAGCACATTCAAGTAATAGATTCGCATAATAAATTGGTACTCCACACCTATCATATGAAAACAATTAAACAACAGGCAATAGAGTAAGCACTAGCCGTAAACAGTACCATATCTTCAACTCCATGCACATGCCAAGTAACAAATAAATCATACCGCTGGAGGGGGGAGGACACTAGGACAGAAAAGAAAAGGATACCATATGGAGATGGAGATCCTTGTGATTTAATTACAACAACAACTCAGACTTATCCCAACTAAATAGAGCTGGCTACATAGATCTTTACCCACCAATCAGCTTTATTCAAAGGTCATACTTTATACAAGGCCCAAGTTATGTATGTCTTTCCTCACCGCTTCTCCTAGATCAATTTTTGGTCAATCCCAGCCACATTTTAGCTCCTTAGATCAAAATCAAATCACTCATCCGTATTAGAGCATCTAAAGGCCTCCATTGAACATGGCCATGTCACCTCAAACAACTTTCTCGTAGCTTACCATGTACTGGAGCAACTCCCAAATCAGCTCTAATTTGATCATTCATTACTTTATCCTTCCTAGTTTTGCCACACATCCATCTCAACACCCTCATCTCAGCTACATTGAGTTCATCGATATGATGCTTTTTAACTGCCCAACAGTCCACACCGTATGATTGTTCTATAAAATGTAATTTTAGGTTTTAAAGGAATGCGTTGATGACACAACACTCTGAACACACCTCTCCACTTCATCTTTTATATCACATTCTTTATTTATGATTGAGTCCAGATACCCAAAGTAATCACTTTGCGGAATCTCCCTCTTATTTTCACATCATTATCCATCCTAGTGTCACAAAAGTTACACACCATATACTCCATTTTTGTTTTACTTATATTAAAAATTTTGATTCCAAAGTTGATCATAACTCCAACTTGGCATTTATCCTTGCTTTTATCTCATCCACTAAAACAATATCATCAACAAAGAGCATATACCAAGGAACTTGATCTTGAATGTCTCTGGTTAAATCATCCATGATAAACACAAACAAATAAGTGCTTCAAGTTGGTCTCTGATGTAACCCATCTGTAATTGGAAAGTCACTACCCCAACCCCCCATAGTTCTTAAACTAGTCACCACATCATTATACATATCTTTAATCATGTCCACATACCTACTTGAAGCACTTACCTTCTCTAGTACTTGCTAGATTAACTCCCTAGGGAATCTTTCTTAAGCTTTTTCTAGGTCCATAAAGACCCTATGGAAATCCTTTTCACAATCTTTAAATTTTTCCATGAGTCTCTTAAGTAAATAGCTTCTATAGTGGATCTTCTTGACATAAATCAAATTGGTTTTCTATATTATAAGCTTAATCTAGGTCAATAAATACCATATGGAGACAGAGATCCTTCTTGCAATCTGTAAAATTTTCCACACGTCTCCTAAATAAACAGCTGCAATCGTGGATCTTCCCAGAATAGAACCAAATTAGTCCTCTATAATAGTAGTTTCTTGCCTCAAACGAGTGTTTCAATAACTCTCTCCCATAATTTCATAGTATGACTCATTAGTTTATGCCTCTAGTTATTACAACTCCGAATATCAACTTTATTTTATTACGGAACCACAATGCTTCTCCTCCATCCACCTGGCTTTACTTTGTGCTCATAATCTTATTAAACAACTTGGTTAGCCTAGATAAACCACAAATTTCATAAGCTTTTCCATACCTTCTATCAGGACCCCATCTGTATCTGGTGCCTTGGCTACTTCATCCTCCTTAAAGTTGCTTTTACTTTAGACACCCAAATGACTGAAAGTATATATATATATATTTTTATTGGTAAGAATTTTTTTTTCATTGTTTCTTAACTTAATTTCATATCACCAAGAATAAGTGGGAAAAAAAAATTTCCCATACATAACACATATCAACAAACCATTTGGTCATCATATTATAGTTGGCGATACCCTATTCAGCATTGTAAGAAGACCTCCCCCTCAATGAAACAATAGTGACAAAATCAAACCACAACTGAAACAAAGAAGAACAAATTCGGTGTGCAAGAAATAAATTTGCGAGGAAAAAAAAAAAATTCAATTATAGTCTCTACTGTAATAAAGAGTAACCCCTCTATGACATGATAATGAAAAAATCCAACAATAATACAAAACCACATTAAAGACTAACAAAATCCTTTTGCATTAGAGCCAAAGTTCTGTAAAACCTAAATAAAACAAACACCCAGTAACCATAGCATTAACCTGCAGTCACTTCAAAAGATGGCAATAAAACCTAAATAAAACAAACACCCAGTAACCATAGCATTAACCTGCAATCACTTCCAAAGATGGCAATAGAGCCACTAACCTTGCGAGGGAGCAAATAAATAGACAACACAACCAAAACATCCTCAAAATTCCATGGCATCGTAATCTAAGCAGAACTACCTCACTGTAATTATGTCATCTATCTTCAGAATCATCCGCACACACTCAGTTGCCAATGTGATTGCACTAGTGCTCACAAGCAATGGCTGCACAACATTTTCCTCCAGTATGTTAGTGATCTGTCCCTTCCTCACGTTTATGCCCGCATTTATCTCTCCCTGCGCGTGACGGTTCCGGAGTTCTGTAACAATAACTATTGGGTTCAAACCTGCATTCTCAGCTAAAGTATATGGAATAACTTCCAGAGCCTCTGCAAATGAACGTACACAATAACTCTCCATCCCCTGCAAGACCTTTGCCCAGGCACCAAGCTGTCGTGACAACTCTATCTCTGGCGCACCACCACCAGCTATCAGGAACTTCTTGTTTACCAAACATCTTACAACACACAAGGCATCATGCAAGCTCCTTTCAGCTTCATCAAGAACCAGCTGGTTAGAACCACGAACAAGCACATTCGTCGTCCTACCCATATCCTTAATACCAGTAATCTTCACAATTTTCCCCCCATCTCCCAGAGAAACTTCCTCTACGCAATCTGCATGACCTAACTTTTCCGCACGGAAATGCTCAATATTAGCAATCGGCAGGCAATTCAAAGTCTTGGTAATGAACTCAATTTCATCACGCTCAACATCCTTAACCACCAAAATCTTCGCCTTGGCAAGATAGTGCAAAGACAGATCAGTCACAGCATCCCTCAAAATACTCTTTTGAATCAGCAGCACATTACATCCAGAAGCCTTAATTTTCTTAATCATGCCCAGTATATAATTGCGTTCCTCCTTCAAAATTCGATCCATCTGTGTATAATCTGAGACAACAATGCTCTGTTCTATGTCCGTCTTCGGCGGCGATATCTGGAACTGGATAACACCGATCTTAGCATTCTCTACACGAGTAAGGCCACCAGCAGTATGACTAACCTTCTTATCAAACACCAAACCCTTAACAAGCTCCGTGTCGTCCACAGTGCCGCCGAGCTTCTTAACGATCTTGACGTCACGGAGATCGACTAGATCAGGCTTGGCAGGGTCCACGACCGAGAGGACAGCATCGACCGCAAGAGGAGCGAGAAGAGTTGAGTACTGACTAACGACTTTGCTGTTAAGAGAAGTGCTAGCGGACTTAACGAGCGAATCGCGATCAGTGAGCTCAACAGGGACAGCCATAGCGGTGAGCACATCGACGGCCTTCTGAGAGGCTTTGTGGAGGGAGTCTGATATGACGGTTGGGTGGATACCATTACTGAGCAGAGTCTGGCATTGCTTCAGAAGGGCACCAGCAATGACAACGACAGTAGTGGTACCGTCTCCGGCAACAATGTCTTGGGATTTAGAGAGCTCGACAAGCATTTTGGCTGCGGGTTGTAGGACTTCCATCTTGTTAAGGATGGTGGCGCCGTCGTTGGTAATGATGACTTCGCCAGAGGCTGTGGAGATCATCTTGTCCATACCTTTGGGACCAAGGCTGGTTCTGACGGCATCGGCGACGGCACGGGCTGCGGCGATGTTGGCTTGGCGGATGTCTTCCTTGCGCTTGTTATCGACATAGCTCTCCGTCTTCGAGGAGGCTATGCGCGGCTGCTGAACTGCAGTGGTTGCCATAAGTCTTCTAAGTTCCAAACCCTAACCCTATAAAGGTCACTGATGTGGAGGATGGTGAAGCTCCGAACGACTGAACGGAAGACTTATTCCTGATAATACCCAAAAAGCCTAAAAACCTAAAAACTGTGGAGAAGCGTACTTGCTTTTGTCGAAAGGAAAGGGGAAGGGGGCAGAGCAGCAGTAGTATCTGGAGCGGGAAACGTTGAGACTACAGAGTGGAGAGTCGAGGTAAAGAGAGCTTTCTGGAATGACCTGGGGGCCAAGGTCAAGTAGTTAAATTACGGGAATAACCTCTCCCCTCAAACCCTAGAAACAAAGACCAAGTTTTCTTACACCCATGACTCCATGAACTTCAATATTATCAAATGGCCCCAAGGGAGGATAGTTTCAACTTCGTCGATACTCGATAGGGATTGAAATATAATAATAACCTAAATATCCAATCATAAGGCCATTGAAGGAATTATTTCTCCTTTGTCTGTAAAGAAAAACTTTAGTAAAAAAAAAAAAGAGTGATTTACATCCCCCTCCCTTGTAGTTTGCGTTTATTCCACCCCCTCCCCTATGTTTTAAAAAATCTCACATACCTCTCCTGTCAGATAACTCGGTTAGTAAACCGTTAGTTGTGGATGTTAAAGTACGATTCTACTCTTCTACCTTTACCAAAATTTTTAGAGTGATTTACATCTCCCTCCCCTGTAGTTTGCGTTTATTCCACCCCCTCCCCTATGTTTTAAAAAATCCCACATACCTCCCCTGTCAGATAACTCGGTTAGTAAACCGTTAGTTGTGGATGTTAAAATACGATTCTACTTTAACACTTGTACCAGATTCCTTGTTCGGGTCAATACTATTTGCAACACCTGTACCAGTTGCTCTTCCTTTCACAGCAATAGTAGTAGCATTAGCAAATGCTTTCCCTTTATCAATTGCATTTACAACAGTATTCGCTGACCCAACAGAATCACTACTACCACCACTTGTTGCTCCAGTGATAGCTTTGCATGCACCAGAATGCCTTCTAATTGTTTGTTTTTCCCTACGAGTCCCCACACGATCATGTACTCTCTGTGCCATACCACCAACATCCTCATCACACTCATTAACATCCACAACTAACGGTTTACTAACCGAGTTATCTGACAGGGGAGGTATGTGGGATTTTTTAAAACATAGGGGAGAGGGATGGAATAAACACAAACTACAGGGGAGGGGGATGTAAATCACTCAAAAAAAAAATAGAGATCGAATTCTTTTTTCGGGAGTGTAATGTACAATAGTGCTCCCTAGTATATA
Source organism: Macadamia integrifolia (assembly GCF_013358625.1). Classification (NCBI taxonomy): domain Eukaryota; kingdom Viridiplantae; phylum Streptophyta; class Magnoliopsida; order Proteales; family Proteaceae; genus Macadamia; species Macadamia integrifolia. The sequence continues at coordinate 465,133 of NC_056562.1, read as the reverse complement.
TTTTTTCCTCCCACAACAAAGGGGTAGATATGTCATTTCATATGGAAAGGAGAGAAAGAGAGAGACCCAAGGAGGTGTTAGCATATGCTACCCTATTGGACATAGTTTCATTTCCCCACAAAAAAAAAAAAGAATGATGTGTAGCATACACTAGTGCCTCCATGTTTTTTTTTTTTTTTCTCTCTCTCTCTCCTCCATCTTATGAAATAACATATCTATCCCTCTTGTGGAAGGAGAGAGATAGACACATGGAAGCATTAGCATGTACTATGTAGCTGGATAGGTAACTCAATCCCAAAAAGAAAGGAAAAATAACAATACTTGGACGCATGTAGCTTGTGCTCAGACCATGGTTTCATGTATCAGTATTGGATTGACCGTATCATATTGGCTAAGATCCCGATCCAGATTTGTTACAAGTATCATTTTCAGGGGTAAAACCATAAAGCAAATGTACTTCTTTGAAAAAAAATGTGGGCAAAAGTGATTGATATGCATTGATCAGATCCAAACCGATATTAGATTGGTTTTGGCAGATACCGATATCAGATTGGTATTGACAGATACCAATACCGATAACTAAATCCATGGCCTAGACACAACCCCCTAAAAATTATTGTCCCTTCTCCCTACAAACTAAAACCCCCCAGTCGATGCCCATGTGTACACTTCCATTGGTTCCTATATTGTTGTAAGAGCCATGCAACCAAACATCATTCTTCTCCCCCAAACAAATTATGCCATGCTCGGATCTAACTCCTCTACGGTGCGGCAAGTGTGACAATTCACATTTGACAGCCTAGAGCACCTGGACACAAACCCCAACACACAGGCACACGCCTCGAGGTACTCCAGGTTGCTGGATGTGTGCTGCCACCTCTGTCGCACCACAGAGGGGCCCCATCCTATTTTTGGACTAGCATCAAAATCATTTAAGTGTTTGTAATATATATATATATATATATATATATATATATATAAAATATCATTTAAGTGTCTGTAAAAATATATATATATGAAAAGATTATTTAAGTGGTTTAAATTATGAGAATCTCCTTACATCAAGTTAATTTGGTAATAGAAAATTTTATGTTTGAGGTTACATAGTTTATAAATATTATGTTAAGGGTATCTCACATTTTCTTAAACATTATAGATGAAATATTTTCTCTTTTTATTTTTCTAATTGTGCCATATTGTTTAGCCTCTTGTCAATCCCTGGTTGCTTTCCTCATTCTTGGTCATGGCTGACTAGCCCTTTACACTCCCCCCCTCCAGTCCTATCCTCTGCTTCCCCATCCTCCGCTCTCTCTACATGTCACCCCCCACCCCCGCCTGCTCATTATTTGCATATTTTTTTTGTTCTTTCCCTCACTACAATTATCTCCCTATCCTCGCTCTTAATTCTTATTTGACCACGAACATCGCCATGCCCAAGTAAGGAATTGGGGATAAAAAGAATATGTCAATGGTAAGTGACGTAGAAAATAGGCTTTCAAGGATTCAGGCAAAATATTTTGAGAAGTATGAAAGACTTCACGCATTCTTATTTGGGAATATTAAAAAGGTTTTTTTTTGGGGGTGGGGGGGGATGGAATCTAACATTGACAAGGAAGATGAAACACACATAATAGAGAGAGAGAGAGAGAACAGGGTAAGTGAGTGCAACATCTTTTGGTATGGCCTAAAGAGGCTGTTTCATCATTGAGATTGATTTGTAGGAGCCCGTCATTGCATCGTAAGGTGATTTCAATTACCATCATAAAGAGAATGACTGATGGCACGATCCAGCTCCACATTTCAATCTCTTATTTTGAAGAATTTTAGTCATAGTATGGTGTACATGATCTTGTCTTGAATGATGTAAGCTCTCCTACTATGGTTACTATAAATCAAGTTATGGAGCAATCAAGACTAGTCCTATATTTTTCTTAGGAAAAATGGTTTTGTAGGAGAGTGTGGCCCTTATGCCCAAACATATGGGCACAAAATGATCAATCATCCCCAATGAAATGAAAATGATGTTTTTATGGATGTTCACTAGTGTGCCCTCATTAGTCCTTGCACTCATGTAGTAATTGTAGTCTCTCACATGAAACACTTCCCCATTTTTTGAAATCATTTATAGAACACCTCAAGTGGCACATGCAATAATTCAATAACACTACTACCATGCAAGTAACAATGTGAATTATAACCATACCTCCAGAATCCTTTGGCCTTGTTTTCGGAAAAAAATTTGCTACTACTTAAGTTCTTATTACTCAAAACTTGTAGCCAGAAAAATAGAATTATTCACTTTTCCTTTGAATTCACAAATACACACTTAAATTTTTGTGTTTTTCTAGAAAAACCTTTCTGTCAAGATTTTTCATTTCTTTGACTGCATCCGAACAGGTAAAGTCAACCCTCGGGTTTTCATAAACACTAAAACAAGAAACAACTTTGGGAAGGGAGAGTCCAAGTATGACAACTGGATCAACTCTCCTTGCAAGTAGATTTATACACTCCTTTGAAGTTTGACTAGTATTATTTTTTGGTAGAAGTTTGACTAGTATTTCAAAAAAGCTTTTCAGTTGGGAGGTGTCTTACCAAACCTAAAAGGTTAACCAACTATGGCTTGACCAATTGACTAACAGTTACTGACTCATATACTTCATAGCACAAGAGATTCGCAGATAAGCAAAGGTTAGGATTTCACCAAAATTAGAAAAATAGATGAGCGAAACCAGGAACCACTTAATCTGTTGTGCGTATTCTTGCCCGAGAAAAACGTCCGCCTAGGTCGTTACCAGAGGCAGACGTGTCTCCAAATCCAAAGTCCAAACCGAATAGAATAGGATCGAAAAAAAATCGATTCGATTGGATTTGGTTTGGTTTTAATTTTAAATAAAAAACTGTATGAATGGAATTGAACCGAATCATCAAAACTAAATTATGCTAAGTTCTATAATCATATGTCTTTGTTGAGTCATGTAAGAGTATATACTGTGGAAATTGTTCCTAAAAACTCTAGAATTGGATGCTTATATTTAAATTTAGAGATTCGATCAGAAAATATAATCAAATGCTCCAGAATAGTTGTAATTAGGAGTATTAGTCACGAATGATTCCAATCCTAATCAGCTGATTCAACTCATACAATTGCTGGTATTTAGAACCATGTACCAAATTTGACATTGGGATTTTGTCTTAATGAGGTTGTAACTTTTTGTTACCAATTTTATTTATTTCAATAGGTTATTATCATTTAACGAAGTTGAACTGAATGTAATTAAACGGTTCCATTTGGTTTGGGATCCTGGGAGTATAAAAATTGTTCGGTTTCGGTTCGGTCAAATAGATCCTGAACCAACCAAAAGCCAAACCGACAACTGAACTGAACCGATCAAACCCTTAGATACTTCCCTGTAAAGGGTATTTCCGTAAATTCTGACAAGCATATTCTTTGCGTTGACAGAAGCACCCCTCGGGAGGCATTTGCTACGTTTCGCTTCCCCATTTGTCCTTGAAATTCCTCTTTATTCGGAGGTCTGGTCCCTCAAGGCCTCTTTTACCGTCCATTTAGCATCTTATTGTGATCGTTGCCCTTATCACATGAGAATGAACGGCTACTATCTCGAGACCGCATGATTCTTCATGTGCAGTCGTACTGTCTTCAAAATAGGAAGAAAACTTTCCTCGCTGTTATAAATTCCTAAATCTCTGGCTATAAACGGGAGTAGAAGAGAAGCTCTTGTGCTTCTCCACTGCAACCGCCACCTCTACCACGACGACTGCGACCACCGCACCACAAGCAGCAGAAGAGGGAGCTTGAGTTTATTGCAGTTTTTCTTTTTTCTCCAATCGAAACCCTAACGTGAACTTGTGGAAGTAGAAAATGTTAGAGAAGGATGCCTCACGTTCCACCGAACCTCTGAAGCCATAGTTATATCATGCCCTACTCCGCTTTCGTGCGGGGTTATCTCAGGACCGGTCCTTACCTGACCATGTCTCTGAGACCAACTGCTTTGCAATTTCCATCTCGTTCGATTCTTAGGAGCCCCAAAACCTCCAAAACCTCTACAACAGTCTTCGGCGCCATGAAGGATCGGGCACTAGCGTACGGCACTGTTTACGTTCCACCACGCTTGAGGTCTGTCATCACTTCCTCCGCTAACTCCGGCGTCTCCACCCGTTCTCTGGACTTTGATTGGCGGGACAATCAGGGTCTCGTCTATAGCCCCAGGGGAGGTTCTTACCCTTCCTTGCAGCCGCAACAGCAGCAGCAGCAGCAGCAGCAGCAGCAGAGCTTTCAGTATGGTCGGTTTGCTTACGATTCTTACTCAGATGATGACTCCGAGCGTGAAATTGAGTCTTCGTCGCAGCAAGTGGTGAGATTTTTCTTTTCCCCCTTTAAAAATTTAGAATTTCATGGTGAAGGTTCTTTGTCAAGTATTCATTTCTCGTATTAGGTGTATTTTTGCTTCAATGGGTCATTGACTCTCAGCCAGCTAGTGCAAGTTTTAGCGTTTTACGTTGAGAATTGGATGCCGACATCAAACTGAGTGGAATGCCATGTTGACTGTAGTATTGAGTCGAAGAGTGGTTGGATAGAATCAGTTAGTCCTGCGATTAATTCATTTCATACCAGAGAAACCCATTGGCACCTTCACCCGTTCTTAAATATTATGATTAGATGGGTGTCGATGAGCTCATTACCAATGAAAGACCCATTAAGAATTTCCCATTCCTTTTACAAAATACCTGCCAAAGGAAGAGATGAACTTTTTAAAGGTCACTCTCAACCTAGTGTGTGGAGTGTCTGAGGAATCTTATATGTGCTCCCATGAGTTAATTACTCTATAATGCCTTAGATTTGGCTATGGTTAGAGTGAAGTGAAAGAAATTTCCAGTGACACCAAAATCATGTGAAAAGAACTAGTTTTGACTGATGGTTGTAGGATTGGTATCATAGGACAGATTGGTCATGTGCAATGCTGACCTCAAATCTTCTGAAATGGATGATCCAAACAAAGGTTTGGCTGATCCAGGGAGAAGAACATATTTGACTTGGCGAAGCATCTAATTATTCTAGATTTCAGTTGGTCTCGTGATACTGTTATAGTGTTATATATTAGACAATCCAAGTGTTCTTGCACCAAGTGTTAAAGTAAAGAAAATAACTTTTTTGGATATCATCCTGACGTGCAAGGCTCATGATGCTGCTGCTAAAGTGCACTATACTTGATTACTGGCATAGCTCTGGTAACTCTCATAATCCTAATTTAAATGAAGCTAATAAAATATAATGTCGTTAACCAAAAATAAAAAGATAGCCTAATGTTGCTGTGGTAATTCCAACGATGCTAATATGTAGATAACAAGGAATTTTTGCATGTATATCTGTCTACTTCTACATTAAATTTATTGTACTTCATTGGAACTTGCCGAATTGCTTTCAGTTACTTTGTTCTATTACCTACTTGGGTATTCTTTGACGAATTTGAACCCTAATTATTATTTTTGTTTGCAATACATGCTTGTTATGCTGCTTACTTGTCACTCACATTTGATATTCAGGGTGCTTCGACGCGTGATAACATTGATGAGTGGAACTGGAAGTTAACCATGCTTATTCGCAACAAAGATGAACAAGAGGTGGTGTCAAGGGAGAGAAAGGACCGACGTGATTTTGAGCAACTTGCGGCATTGGCTAGCAGAATGGGTTTACATAGGTATATCAGACAGCATTAAATAATTTTATCATCTTTTGTGTTATTTGCTGTGTACTGATTCTAAAATAACATTAATTTCTGGCAGCCGTCAATATGAAAAGGTTGTTGTCTTTAGCAAGCTCCCACTGCCAAACTACAGATCTGACCTAGATGCTAAGCGGCCACAAAGAGAGGTAATCGCCTGTAATTTAGCAACATAAATGTCTGCCGTTTTTATTTAAGGTTTAATTAATATGAGAACGAAATGGCTGGCTTCTGTTTGAGTGTCACTAAAAAACTTATGTTGATTTTGCGTTCCTTACATTATTTTCCCTTGTCTATTCATCATTAATGTGCTTTTTTCCCCCTTCCAGTGGAGTCGTCAATTAATTTTTTCACTGTGTTTTATGGATTGACAATTTTCTCACTGTGTTTTATGGATTGACAGGTGACTATATCTTTTGGTTTGCAACGAAGAGTGGATGCTCAACTTAGAGAATACCTTTCCCAAAAGCCTATGAGTAGGGAAACTTTTTCAAGATCAAGCAGCAGTGGCAGTCTTGCAGCTGATGAAGGGTTTTTTGGGCAACCGGAGTCCCAAATGCGAACTAGTGTCGTCATGGAGAAAATCCTTAGACGGAGAAGCTTGCAACTTTGTAATCAGCAACAAGCTTGGCAGGTATGGTTTGCGTTGAAAAATTCTTTCTGTCAATAGTTATTAAACTGTCATCTTGTGGCACTGTTATTTATTTATTTTTTATATTATTTTTATTATCAAGCCTTGGCAGTTGCTATTGTTATGGGTTCAGTTTTATATTAGGTGGAGTTCATTATGTATTCTAGATTGCTTTATTCCTTGAAATTTTGCAACTTCTGCTTAGTTTGGTCAATTCATATCCACAGTTGGATGGTCCATCAAAATAGTTCCCCTATAACAATTAATAGCTTAACACATGGATTGAAAATACCTAGGGAAGTGAAGTTAATTCATTTCAAACTTTGGATCATCATTGCACTAGAACTGTCACACTTGCTTGCTTGATATTGCTTTCTGATAATGGGAAGTTATATTGTTAGTTATTTAGGCACCGTTTGATAACGTTTCTGCTGTTTCAATGTCTAGAAATAGCAGAAACGACTTTTCACGTTTCCGGAAACAAAAACGGATTTTTTGGTGTTTGATAAACTTGTTTCTCAAAATGTTTTTTGTAGACATAATTGCCACTAAAAAACCCAATAATATCATCGGATGCCCAAAAGGGAGAGAGGGTTTGGTTGTCTCTTTTTAGGTTTAAATAGTTGAGAGATTTGTCGGGCACGACAACCTTTTTTTTCTTCTCTCAAATTCGTTTCTAGAACTGTAAATAGGCATAAATTTTTATTTATGTTCCTAGAAATGGGTGAAACAGAACAACTTTATCAAACGCTTTTTAAGCTGTATCTCCGTTTCTGGGAACAAGAAAACGCAGAAATGGCAAAAACGGAACATTGTCAAATGGTGCCTTAGTAGTTAATTGGTTCGGGAAATTTGGCATGACCAAAACATGCTGTTTTTTTGGGAACATTAACACTGTTTATGTTCACACATTCTCTCTCTCCTCCCTGCTTTATTTTCCCTGAGTATCAAAATGATAGATGATTATTATTTTATTTTGAGATTCTGTGGAGGTAATTGGCAGTTCAGCTCCTCTTATTGGTCTGACTGCCGTCATGATGAGACTTAATAATTATCTGGTCAAATTGCAGCTGATTTTCGAACCTTAAACTTAAATCCCATTAGAATAAATTTGCTTCTGGTTCCTTCTTTCCTAAGATTATGATCTAGATATAGGATTATAGCTGTGGAAAGTAGAAACCAAAGTAACTCATTTAAACCCGTAAAATCTGAGGAGAAAATGCAGTGTTTATTTATTTATTTTTTTCTTAATTGAGAAATATGCTCAAAATGCCTACTGTTTTCAAGCTCAAGTATCAAATTGTAATCAAATCTAGACAAACTTAATAATCCTCATTAAACATTACCTGTGAATTCGAAAAACTATCCAGCAGAAGAGGAACTACAAAATCGATTAAAACTGAAAATTTACTCTATAATAGAACTGAAGTTGGGATTTATGAAGATTAACTTATCCATGGTTCTACCTATCAGTTTGGGCATATTCTGGCTCATTAGAGCAAAGCAGAGCATGCTGAATTGATTTGGCTACAACAGGTATGAAAAACAGAGCATGCTGAATTGCTACTACTGCTGCTTTCTAGTTCTTCTTCCTCTTTTAGATCTACCCTTATGGCTTTATAATGCTCTGCTAATTCTTTCACATCAGATCTTTTTCTCCCCACCATTGTAATAACTACTGTTTATAGTAAATAGACTAAACAAAGGAAAATGTACAAAAAAGGAAAGAGGAGTCAGGAATTTAGTTACCTCTCAAAGCAGTAACTGAGATGGCTTCACCCAAACCAAAAATGCTTGAAAACTCCTGTTGCCAACCAAACTATATCCTGTCCCCTCAAAATACGCCTCATGAAAATTGAATCTTTATGCAGGCCAAATCCAAAAAAATAAATCCCGTGAAACTGTGAAAAGTCTCTGATGCAGCAACCCGTTAAGGCATTTTGGAGTACAAATGTTCAATTCCAACTGCACTTAAGTGTTTAACCCATGGTTTTTCTTTCCTTATTTGTAAGTAATGCTAAAATAATCTTTTTTGCTTATTCCATGTTCGTGCAAAAGTCAAATGTCCCTTTAAATGAACCACAAACCAAAATATCCATTAGTGTAGAATTGATTCCTGATGCGATTTAATTACTTTGATTAACTACAAGCAATAAATGCCAAAGTTTTGTGTGCCCTTGACTATTGTTGTTTACTGTTATGATGAATTTGAGGGTGAAGTGCTTCTTTTTCGTTCATTAAAGTGACCTGGGGAGATATCAGCAACTAGTGTTGTATAGTTGATGTGTCAATCATTCTCGAAACCCATCATGTAATTATTTTATGGTTTCGTTATATTCTGTATAGTTTTATTTCTGATGTGACTGCTTGTGGCTTGTATAGGAATCTCCAGAGGGCCAAAAAATGTTAGAGTTTCGCCAAAGTCTCCCTGCTTATAAAGAAAGGGATGCCTTATTATCAGTCGTCTCACAGAATCAGGTCTCTATTACTTGGTTTTTCAGTGTTCAATTCATTCAGATTGTATTTTCCTCTTAATAATTGAGATCGATGAAGAGCCTGGAGGTAATGTGTACTGTTAAGAAGTAACTGGAAATAATGTATGTGCAATTTTTTTTTATTCACCCTATTAATGCTTAGGTATCCTTTCAGAAAGCTGTGCATAAGGAGTTAAATATATGTCAGAGAAAAATAAATTCATTTTGACAGTAACTGAATTTAAGTTATGTGACTTGGTTGCTCAAAGACTATTAGTATATTAAGTTCTAACTTATTGACTGGCACATTGTTGTTATTTAATAATTTTATTTTCATTTGTTAGTCTTTGAGGCTTGATTTTTGGTTGTTCCTATTTATTTGTGCTGCTTATAGACTTTAGGTATATTTATTCTTTTACCATGAAATTAAATATTGAAGGTGGACCTGATTTTATGGTCATGGCTGAAATCTTTCGATGATTTTGGTGTATTTCCTTAATCCTTATCCCCTCTCAACCCTAGCATTCATTATCTAAATCAATTCTAAATAATTTAGGCTATGTTTGGAAGGCAAGAAAAGAAAACTTCCAAACATAGCCTTGGTTTACCCCAAGTCCCCAATACCAGACCTGATCTATCCTATACAAGCTCTCTGCTCTATCCTGGACAAGATCAATTCATGCATATGATGGGCCAGTCCAGCCTGCCTTGGAGAATTTTCTTTTAGAAGATTTAGCCATTTAGGGGTGAGGCATCTTGTAGGGTCTTCTTCCAGATATGCAATCTTCTCTGGAGAAAGACATTGAACCTTTTCCACTGTGAAGACAGCTTCTGCAGGTGACCAAACCCTATCAATTACCATTCAAGTAGTAGGTTGTTGCCATTTTGGTATGGCTAACTGTGTTTCGCTCTTTCAGTTTTCTTTCTCTGTTATATATATATATATATATGCTTCTGATGTTGCTGTTGCTGGAATTATTTTTTTAAGTTAGAGGTGTGTATACATGATTGTGCAAGTTCATTGGATTAACATTGTTGTATGACTAATATTTTCATCTATTTTATTCAGTTGCATGTATTGATGCTTCATGTCTTTCTGATGGATCTACAGGTTGTTGTCATCTCAGGTGAAACTGGGTGTGGTAAGACGACTCAGCTTCCTCAATACATTTTGGAATCTGAAATAGAAGCTACCCGTGGAGCTTCCTGTAGCATTATTTGTACTCAGCCTAGACGAATATCTGCTATGAGTGTTTCTGAAAGAGTTGCTCAAGAAAGAGGGGAGAAATTGGGAGAATCTGTGAGTTTTGCATTGAATGTTTCTTAGTCTCTTGCTTCAGGAAATGCTATGTTAAATGGTGTTAGCCCCCAAGATTTTTTTAGGGAAAGCTCTCAATTTCTTCATTTTCTCTTGTAAAAAGGTTGGCTATAAAGTACGGCTAGAGGGGGTAAAAGGAAGGGATACTCGCCTGCTCTTCTGCACCACAGGGATCCTGTTGAGAAGATTGTTGGTTGATAGAAATTTGAAAGGTGTAACTCATGTTATCGTAGATGAGATTCATGAGCGTGGAATGAATGAAGGTAATCTTAATCTTGTTTCATTTATCTCCCCACTGTCAGTAAAAAAATTGTATTATTAACTCAGGTTTTGTTCTTGCATCCAAAATGTGTATTCTTATCTTCATTTGCATTGGTTGCAGATTTTCTGCTTATTGTCCTGAAAGAACTTCTCCCTCGCCGGCCGGAATTGAGATTGATTTTGATGAGTGCTACGCTGAATGCTGAGCTTTTCTCATCCTATTTTGGTGGGGCTCCAATGGTACACATACCAGTAAGTTCCAAATTCTAACAAGCAGTGGCAAAGAAGCAACTGACTTTAAGTTATCATCTATTCATGCTACAATCCACTAATAATGAATTTGAGGATTTCTGTTATGCCAGTTAAGCATTAACTTGTATTATATTTCCCTCAGTTTGAGGTTAATTAGCCAAGTTTTTGGCCTTGATTTTACATTTATCAGGTTTGGATCCATAGGATTTCTATTACTGTGATGTTTGTTAAAGCTACCTCATTTCTACTTAGATGCTCAAACTTTATAAACTTGGTTTCTATCTTGCCATACATGCATAGCTTTGGCCAGTGAATCGCTGGGCTGTGCTCCGGCGGAGAAGATTGCTCACCAGGTGCATGCTATGTTGTAGCGTGAATAGGTCCATCACAGTTCAAGGAAACGCTGATGACATTGCAGCATGGGCATAGCCATTGCTTTCTTTGTGACAATGTCACTTCGTAGTTGTGGGAGACAGGTTGAGATTTTGATGGATTCCAGATATAGATATGGAAATTGAAGGAGGTTATTACATTCCTATTCTTAGTGGATGAGCCTGTGGTGCACGGTAAAGTTGCACTATCGCAACATGTTGGTCATAGGTTCAAACTTGGAAACAGCCTCTCTTGCGAAGTAGAGGATAAGGCTGTGTACACTTGCCCCTTCCAGACCCTGCAGTAGCGGGAGCCTTGTGCACTGGTTGCTCTTTTTTTCTTTTGAATTATATTCCTATTCTTCCAACACAGCTGATTGAACCAGAGACTATTGTGTTCTGATTGGAATGAAGCTACTAATACCTTTCTTATTTGCTTATTTTAGTCTTCTATTTCATTTGAACTTGATTAGCATGAATTATGGCCTAGTTGTCCCAGTCTGATATTAAAAGTTATTATGGCTTTAGAAGATGTCAACCCAATTTATTTAGATTATTGGGATACCTGTGGTGGTGTATAATTGTTGTTAAACTATGTTGAGCTCAGATTTCTTGAAATTTTGCAACATAATAAGAAGCTTCCAGTGCAGATGCCAGTCTTTTTCCTACTATTGTTTTTTACTGTGATTGGGTTGATTTATATTTATTGGATTTATGCTGTAATTTCAGGGTTTTACATACCCGGTTCGAGCCCATTTTCTGGAGAATATTCTTGAAATGACTGGGTATAGGTTGACTCCATATAACCAAATCGACGATTATGGACAAGGAAAGATGTGGAAGATGCAGAAACAAGCTCTCAGAAAGAGGAAGAGCCAAATTGCTTCTGTTGTTGAGGTATCCAGATCTTTTGAGCCTGCATTATTCCATATATATTTTTTTTTTTGCATGCTTTTATTTCTTGTATTCAACTCATTAATTCTGTTAACAGGATGCACTTGAAGCTGCTGATTTTAAGGAGCATAGCCTACGGACTCAGGAGTCTGTGTGTTGTTGGAATCCTGATTCTATAGGCTTTAACCTCATAGAAAATGTTCTGTGCCATATTTGTAAAAAAGAGAGATCTGGTGCTATTTTGGTATTTATGACTGGGTGGGATGACATAAATGCTCTGAAGGAGCAACTTCAAACTCATCCTCTTTTGGGAGATGCCAGCAGAGTTCTGTTGCTTGCTTGCCATGGTTCCATGCCCAGCTCAGAGCAGGTAATTCATATACTTCTTGAAATTGATGGACGCCATGTTTGTCTTCAGTATGAATGTGAACTATCATATTCTGTATATCTATGTAAGATCTTTAGGAGACAAGTGTATTTCTCATCCATTTCTATTACATGTTCATTCTGTGTGTGTACCTTTCTGGATACATTTGTCTCTATGTTGCCACTTTACATTTATCTTATTTTCCCCTTGTCCATAATTGTACATGTATTTTAGAGCTTCACTTGGCATTTCATGCTTGATATCCTCTTTATACTGCTGATAAATTGTGGGTTGGCACACAGAGGTTAATATTCGAGAAGCCTGATGATGGTGTGAGGAAAATAGTGCTTGCTACCAACATGGCTGAGACAAGTATCACCATTAATGATGTGGTTTTTGTTGTTGATTGCGGAAAGGCAAAAGAGACATCATATGATGCATTGAATAACACACCTTGTTTGCTGCCTTCATGGATTTCTAAAGCCGCTGCTCGACAGGTAAGATTATGTTATGTTAAACTATGATTTGTTTATGTGTGATGTTGTGTAGTTACAATCTGAGGACTTCTGATACTCTAATCTGTGATTTATTCCTCTATTGAAGTTTTATTCATGCAAAAGTTCTGTTTCAGTCTTCTTCTTCTTCTTCTTCTTCTTCTTCTCTCTCTCTCTCTCTCTCTTTGTATATATTATGTATACCTGTATATATGTAAGCTTCTTTTGTCCTTTTGGCAGAGAAGAGGAAGAGCTGGCCGTGTTCAACCTGGCGAGTGTTACCATCTTTATCCCAGATGTGTATATGATGCTTTTGCAGATTATCAATTGCCAGAACTCTTAAGAACACCTTTGCAATCCCTTTGTCTGCAAATCAAAAGTTTACAACTTGGAAGCATTTCAGAGTTCCTTTCTAGGGCTTTGCAGTCGCCAGAACTACTATCTGTAAAGTTTATACTTATTTTGTTGTTTGATTCTCTTTTTCCATGAATAAATTCACCAAACTTGGATGAGAGTATGATGTTTGTTTCATTTGGATCTATTTTTTATATGCCTTGCTCATGTTATACAAGTGTGTTAATCAGTGAATCACATTATCTTTCAGGTCCAAAATGCTGTTGAGTATTTGAAAATCATTGGGGCTTTGGATGAAAATGAGAATCTGACAATCCTAGGTATGAAACTCTGTCTTGTCCATGTTGATGCCCTCTCTTAATTAACTTGAACAATATCAAGGTGTTCCTCTTAATTGTATAACAAGAACCTTGAGTCATTCAAGTCACTTACAGGACGGCACTTGTCAATGCTTCCGGTGGAACCCAAGCTCGGAAAGATGATTATATATGGGGCTATGTTCAACTGCCTGGATCCGATATTGACTGTTGTTGCTGGTCTTAGTGCCAGGGATCCGTTTTTAATGCCATTTGACAGAAAGGAGGTATGCAAATAGTGTTTGGCTGTTGGGTTGTTCTATCTTGGTTAAGATGTTGATCTGATCTTATGCTCATCATGTCTAGTTATTTTTAATTTTGCTTAGATCTCAAGGAATATGGTGCTGGATACATAAAAAAAAGGAGTAAAAAAC
>NC_056562.1:406806-451226 GCF_013358625.1 Macadamia integrifolia | reverse complement strand
AAGAAAGATATCTAAAAAATTAATTATAAAGAAAAGGTTTATGGAGGTGGTCCTTCGTTTGCACTTCTGTCCAAAAAATGACTTCTCCTTGTTGCACTTGCTTCACCACAAGAGCTACTCTCAGCATCTTCACCAAAGAGAAACATTCAACTGAACAATAGCTAGATCTGTGGGCAGCATGTCCTTCTTGTCTATTTATGATAGCCAATGGCTAGATTACAATGATAGAAACTCTCCTTGTTATTTGGTTTCCTAGCAAACAATAAAGAGGAATCCTTCTAGAAAGGATCCTTGTCTATTTCAAGGAAATAGAAAACAAATAAAATAGAAACTAAAATGGAATCATTCTAGAGGTTTCATTGCTAGTACATGTAAAGTAGAAAGCAACAAAATTAAAAACTTCTACTTAATATCTATCTTAACCACTGAGTAACTCATTACATGGAATTATAAACCAAGTACTTAATCCCATATAGGACTTAAATCCCTAATTTTTGGGCTTATATAGTGGTCCCGTTACAATAGAAAACTCAAAATTACTTAGCCCATAACCATATAACCCACAGTTTCAACATGACAAAAAAACTGAATCAAACCCAAGTCCGAAAATTCATATTCTAAGGGAGGTGAATTGTATCAAGAAGGGGGGAGGTGCCTTCTAGAAGGTGGACTTAGCTCGCGCCATCAGTGAAGTGTGAAGCGAATCATTCTCCAAATGGTTGCTTCTCTATCATCCGAAGCACCACCTTTCCAACCAACTTAGGTAAGAAATCTCCCCTTACATTGATGAGCAACGTTTAAAGTATTGGTATCGGGTGTCATGTTGGAAGGGTAATTTTAAGAGACGTATTGTATTGGAGACATAGTTTAAAAAGTATCGGTATGTATCGTACCGTATCAGTTGATACGCATTACTGATACGTATCGGTATCTTCCATTACCGATACGTATCGGTATATCGGTATCTGCCATTACCGATACGATACATGGAAATTTTAAAATCCTTCTGTTTCGATATGTATCCATATGCACCGATACACACTGATACTCTATGGAAAATTAAAAATCAAGGTGAAATATATGTTTCGGTATGTATCGGTTTTTATCGGTGTGTATAAATACTGAAACGGTACGATACAGTGCGCTACGGTCATATAATGGCCAAAATGGGTCATTTTTCAAAATAACACAATATTTGAGGGGTTTTTGTTCCAAAATTTTTGCCAGCCAATTCTCTCTAATTAAAGTGGAAATCAAGGTTGGGAACAAGGATTTTACATTTATGGGACTACTACAAACCTTGGATTCTTAGTGCGATACTCTCAATTTAGTGTTTATGCATAATACATGTTATATATAGTTTTTTTTTTTTACTATTTTTTATGCAAAAGTGTATAAAAAAGTGTTACCTATCCATTTATGTGTGTATCTTTAGCGTACTCCGATACAATACCCTCCAATACGTATCTTAATTTTGGTTGACCGATACCAATACTTTAATCCTTGATTGGAGAGATATGAGATACTCTAGATATGTATGAAAATGGTTAAGAAATATTTGGGAATGCTTAGGATAGATGCAAAATACCGTTTTGAAGCATAAAATGCTATAAAAAAGTAATATGTAAAATATTTCATTTGTAAAAAGGAGAATAAAGTACGACAAGGCGAGTGCTTTCAATTGAGTATATGTATCAGGATGAGATTTCTTACATGTATTAATACAAACTCTTTTTAGGTATGTATTGGTGCCTTAAAGATACGATACATATCGGTTATTATTGATGGTATGGAAGGATACTTAAAACCCTGCCAACGAGGCGAACTTGCATCTCCAGAACAAATGAGAGACTGATTCTTCACAGTCGTGGCACCAACACAGGACTCTTTTCTTATCCTTTTCCACTCCTAATAAAATTATCAACTGTCAAAATCTTCTCCAAAGGAGCCACCCACATGAAGAAAGTAATACTTGGAGGAGCTTCATGATTCCAGACACCCTATAAGGTCCTGCTACCACCATGCAACATTGTGAAGAAAGATCTGACAGGAAACTTACCTTCAGTTCCAACAGCATAATGCTGCCCCAACACACAATCACATCTCAACCTACCTTGGTCTTAACAGTCAACAACTCCTTCACCAACTCCAGCACTGTCTCTAATAAGACTTTGTAAAGATACATCTTGGAATTGCAGGAGATTGGTCTCACTGGATAGCACCAATATCACCTAAAATTGGAAAATGTTGACCATCCAAACTTAATCCATACGAAAAGTGATGGAAGTGACCAATTTACTGTAATAAAATTCCCTAAACAGGGAATCTTATCCTGTGGTTTGTCATGAACAATCAAACCATGGAAACTCTTCTGGAGGATGCTCCTGCATCACAAAAGGCCGCCTGAAAAATATATATAATTAATGGTATAGGATGTCACTTTTTTTTTTTTGAACATATTTGAGGGCAACTCAAAAAACCTATGTATTGGATAGAACATGGAAAGATAATCAGATGTTGAATGAATTGGCTGATATTAATGGCATCAAGCATAGGCATGTTCAGCGTTGGATGATCCAGATAAAACCCAGTTCATGACAGCCCTCGCTAACACTTCAGTAATCTCTCCATTTTGAGCTAATTATTCAGTACTTAACTTTTTGGTTTGGTGTTATGCTGACATATAAAAAAGAGAATATCTACAGAATTCCTGTTTGTAGATCATGAATAAGAGAATTTGAATATGGCAATGTATGAAGCCCCTGTTTATGTTTTTGCAGCTTGCAGAGTCTGCAAGAGCCCAGTTTTCTGCTCGGGATTACAGTGACCATCTTGCTCTTGTTCGAGCCTACGAGGGATGGAGAGGTGCTGAAAGAGAGCAATCTGGATATGAGTACTGCTGGAAGAATTTTCTATCTGCACAGACGCTAAAAGCTATCGATTCCCTTAGGAGGCAGTTCTTTTCTTTGCTCAAGGATACCGGTCTGGTTGATGACAACACAGACAGCTGTAATGCATGGAGCCATGATAAGCACCTCGTCCGAGCAGTCATCTGTGCGGGTCTGTTTCCTGGGATTTGTTCAGTTGTGGTTAGTTATTCTCCTCCTTTGTTTTACATTTTATTAACTCCATTTCATATGTTTTTAACACTTTTGCCTTTGATACTTGTGTTCAAAATGATGTTGGTGCATTCTCACTTGACAAAAGAGTTTCCTTTTCTGTTAGCAAAGGTTTTTTGAGGACTTAATTGAGCCCTGCCATTTTCACCTGCTCTTTTATTTCATCGAAATGGTAGACATTGTTCTTCTCATATCAATCGTGGTTTACTTTTGACCACTGATCGATATTAGTCTTTTTCCCTCCCAGAACAAGGAAAAATCAATATCATTGAAGACAATGGAGGATGGTCAGGTTCTTCTGTACTCGGTAAACTTCTGCCCTTAATTTGGTAATTTTGATGGTTTCTGTTCAGCATCCCTGGTCAATGCACCAGTTTGATCAAAGAGTACGGTCTTCTGTTTCTTCTCTCTAATTCTGTGTGCATTTTCTTATTCATAATTGCCTAGAACACGGCCAATGCTCAGGAATCCAAAATTCCGTACCCCTGGCTAGTTTTCAATGAGAAGGTGAAAGTGAACTCAGTTTTCCTCCGGGATTCGACAGCTGTATCTGATTCTGTGGTTCTTCTCTTTGGGGGAAACATTTCTAGAGGGGGACTCGTAAGTATTTCATATTCCTTGTATGCTCGTGTTTTGTATTTTTCTCACCTTGTCTGGAACCATTAATTATTTGCTGCTTGAAGATTTCTGCGGATTTACTATTATTTAATCTGCTCTTTTCTTTTCTTTTTTAAATGAAAATTTCATAACTTTTTTACAGGATGGACACCTGAAAATGTTGGGAGGAGACTTGGAGTTCTTCATGAAACCTGCGTTAGCTGATACATATCTTAACTTGAAGAGAGAGCTTGATGAACTAATTCAAAATAAAGTATGTGTAACCTTGCGTTAAAGCTGAGATGCATCATTTGAATATCCATTCATGCTACTGTGCTAGATTTGAAACATGTTGCACAGTAATGAAGTCAAAAAGTTTTGGTCCCTTTGTTCCCTTGAGGTTATTAAAAGCAAGCTTTCTGTCTCTCACCCTGAAAATTTTACCTTCTTGGCGTACAGCTTCTGAATCCCAAGATGCAGAGTCATGCCCATGAGGAGCTCCTGTCAGCTGTGCGGTCACTGATCTCAGAGGACCGATGCGAAGGAAGATTTGTCTTCGGCCGCCAGGTCTCGAAACCTTCAAAGATTGCTGCAATTTCACCGCCACGGAAGTTTTCACAGAGTGGCGGTGGGCCTGGAGGTGATAATTCCAAGAGCCAGCTGCAGACATTGTTAACCCGGGCTGGACATGAAGCACCAACTTACAAAACAAGACCACTAAAGAACAACCAGTTCCGAACTACTGTGGAGTTTAATGGAATGCAGTTTTTGGGTCAGCCTTGTCAGAACAAGAAGCTTGCAGAGAAGGATGCTGCAGCTGAGGCGTTGAAATGGTTGACAGGTGGGAACCAATCAAATCGACAAGAAATTGACAATATGTCGATGCTGCTGAAGAAAAGCAAGAAGAAGCATCACAGGAGAACTTAAATGCTGTTGGTTCAAGTGTAGAGATAAGTGGTTCAGGGATTGGAATTATTAACTATAGATTTTTTCCCATGGAGGAGCATGGATGCATATTGACACTTCGTGTACTTGGCATGGGGCCTGAGGGCACATGGAGTGAAGCCAACCTGACAGCATGCCAGGTTATACGGTGATCGATCTTGCCCACTTTGTGCCCACATTGTGCCCACATTTTTATGAGGGTAAGTGTATCTGCTGCTGGGGTTAGGGGGTGGAGGAACAAAGAGTTGCGCCACTACAGCAATGAACCACTGAAATTTGGGAGGGTAAAATTTTTACACATTGTTCCCGGAGGTCAAATTGATATGAACTTGCTTCATAGATGTAGGAATTAATTTATTATAACATTTGTATATTAAGATAGTTAATTTATTGTAAGCAATAACTCTATGCTTCTCCCATAATTGTTTTGAATGATAGCAGTCATTAATGTAAAGAAACCTCTTCCAAGTCTCATACACAACATGCATTGCAAACCAGAACAACTGGGTGAACTATCTCAGGTGCAGGTTGGCCAAGATTGACAACTTGCAGATGACCAATTATTAGTTACTTTGTGATTGTTGGGCCACCTTTTCTGTTGCAATATCAATCATTTGTTGGCTTTCTCTGGAATAATGGACAGGTTGGGACTGTTTTGTTTTGGGTGTAAGTTCATGGCTGGAGAATCTGTTAAGTGGATAAAGTGGACAAACCCTGGTTTGCGAGCATAAATGGAAACTGCTTGAGACAGGCAGGAAAGACAATTCAACTGCAGTTGGGTACTGAAACACCTAAAGGATACGTGGATCTGACGAGTCATGGACCACTTTCTTTTAAGTGCTGGTTAGTGTCTGGTCTCATCTGTAACTTCCCTTGTCACTTAGTAAGTAGTTCTTGTGGCAAAAAAACTGGGAATGCAACCTGATATTTCTAGTATTTCTTTTTTCTGTAACTTACCAGACACTAGCAAGGTTGAGGGAGGGAATCTGGGCACCAACTTGGACTGCATTTAAGTGGTTTAGGTCATCTGTGATTATGGGTTAAGCACAAGATAAGAATAGTGAAGGTGGGAATCCAAAAGAAAGTAACTGCATGGGAGGATTGTCATTAAGATGCAGAAGCTTCTATTACTAATTCGGAAGAGAAAGGCATGACCTGGGTAGGTAATCTATCAGTATCATTAAATTAAGAAGATAACAGTAGAGATAAACCATGAGGGTTGTCATTCAAAAATGGAGGCTTCTTTTAGTAATTCAGGAAAAGGTAAATTCAACTTGATGTGGAGTGGGAACGGGGGAGAGAATCTATCAGATGGGGGAAAATAGAAAAGAGTGACAACTAGGAAAGCCTAATAATTAATTAGCAGAAGAAGATAAAAGTGGTGGATAAGGATGAGATATAATCAGAGAAGGGTTCAGGAGATAACTCTCTGTAATGGGGTAAGGTATGTATGTCTTGTACTAGCTGAAGTAATAATGGAGGTGTTGCTGTAGATATTTGGGTATATCAGGAGGTAAACAGAGCTATGAATCTCTTTATGTACTAGTCTGTACTCTGTGGGGAGTGGGATGGCCTGCCTTGTCTTGGGCTTGAATGAATGAATGAACTAATAAAGCAAGGAATAAGGGGAAGGGAAAAGAAAGTGAGAAGTTTAAAAATGAAAGAGGAGTTGTTAAGGACCAAAATTTTCATATCTGACTGGATTGGAGAAGGATGGGTTCGGCCACTTACAATAGGGGGGTTTGAATCAAATGATGGAACTTTCTACAAGAGTCTAATCATAGCATCACATCATTGTTGGGGAAGAAAAATTGACCTTTAGTAGTTTTGTATGATATACCTAAAATTCTTATCATATATGATAACTAAAATTAGAGTAATGGTTGGGCATGTTGCTAGGGTGTGTAGCCTGTGTCACTCTCCACACTCTTGGGGTGTTTTAGCCTATGTCATCCTCTCTCTCTTTTTGAAATAGCTTCAATGCCCCTTGCATCTCAATGCCCCTGGGCCCTCCCACCATTGTTTGAGCTGCTAGTTCCAGGAAAGCTAAAGTCATGTTCAACCCTCTCCCTCAAATTTATTAAATGTAATTTAAATTATTTTTTAAATATAAAGTATTAAAAAAATCATGTTGTAGTTGGTGAAAAGAAGTACTATTACCAATTTTCTTTTCATTTAAAATTTTCTATCAATTAATATGTTTACCTGAAAAATATGCAAAAAGAAAAAACAATGAAAATTCTAGATAGTAAAATATATTTTTTATCATTGATTTAAAGAACTTTTGGAATAAGGCGAAGGATAATCAAAAGAAGCCTAAAACTTCTAAGTTTACAACTTCACAACAAGAGGAAGCACCCTACCGTATTAAACCCAAATCACCACCATAGTGATCTAACCCTTTTGACTAGTAATGGGGAATAGTATTTTCAACCCTATAATATGGGTGAAAAGAAAAAGAAAAAGAAAAAGGGAAATAGGCTTTGCATGCCGTCGGGCTGCTCAACCATGTGTCTAACTATCTCCCCTCTCCTAGTGAAAAGACCTTCTTACTTATGGCTGTCCCTCCTCCCTTGTGTGTTGTGTCTATCCTCCATTAACTTATCTCAAGCATGCCCACCCTATAGGAAAAAATAAAATGGATAAAAGTTATGATGACATATATGAGAGTCTAATCATATTATTGTCGCATTATTTGCGATAAAAAAAATTCTTCAGGTGACTATTCATGAAAAGAAAAAATGCTAAATTTTAAAGTGTTGGATTCAGAAACGAATTTTAAAATATTGAATTACCTGTCCAGCTGTGTAACATACGCCAGTGTCTCCCTGTATTTCTCCCCTACCATAATAAGGTGTAGATATATCATGTCATAGGCAGAAAGCGAGCGACACATAGAGATGCTAGCATACATATCACAACCAGACATGAACATTATTCCAAAATTCAGTATCATATTTGAAAAGCAAAAAATGAGTTAATCCACTATGGACTCTAGTCTCTCTCATGAATGACAAACCTGTCACTTTCCCCATAGCCTTACCAAATAGCCAAATCAGCATGGATAAAAAAGGACTGGAATGTGACTGGACTGGAGGAGGATCTAATACTGGCAGTCTGAGCATATACCATTTCGGTACCCAACCAATGGCCCACCCACCAGTACTGCGGCTGCCACTTTGTACTACATATTACACACACCCCTCCCCTCCTCTCTCTCTCTCTCTCTCTCTCTCTCTCTGAGCTTTTGTTTCCCTTTTTCTTCGTCGCATTAAGATTTAAGAGTCCGTTGCACGTGTGATTTGCTGTTATTTCTTAATGACTAGGAGAGCCCCAGGTTTCTCTAATTTACAGAAACACCTCTTAGTTTTTTTATGAGAAGAAATACGGATGGCTTGAAGTATCGGTCTCAGATCAGGCCCACATGCTTTCTGAGTCTCGGTTTGAAAGGTTGAAAAAAAATAGTAATAAAAGATTTGGGATATGGGAGAGTCTCTTCCGAGCAAATGGTACAGAGGAACACACCAATAATGTGCAAATAAACAACAGAATAATTTCATACATAACACTACATAAGAGGGTAATAAGGTCATTAAAAAACCAAAATGCATGTGGGCAATGTTCCCCCACTCGAAACATGATAGCATACTAGCATCCCTTATAAAATGTCTTAAATACCCCCTATTTAATGGGTTCCTTTAATACCCCTCAAACACTGACTCCATTTGAACAATGAGGATGCGTTTCGTAATCATTTGAAAAAAATGTTTTTGGCGTTTTTTTGTTTTACGAGTATAAGAAAACTAAGGTTACGTTTGGTATCGTTCTTTTGGAACGTTTCTGGAGTTTTTTTTCATTTTAATAGAACGAAATCTATTGTTTTGTGCGTTTGTGGTGAGAAACAGTTTTTTTGGAACAAAAAAAAAAAAAAAACCTACACAAACGGGAAACACGAAACAACAAAAACTCATTTCGTCATTCCAGTTTCATTCCAGATAAAATCGTTCCCGATAATTTGCCACAAACCCGTCTTCCACCATCACCTTTGCTGGTTGTTGAAGGGCCCTCGCAGCATGCTGGTGAATGTCTGCAAGTTCTCATCGACCTCGTCTTCCACCGTAACCGCTGCAAGCTCTCTCTCTCTCTCTCTCTCTCTCTCTCTCTCACGCCGTTGCAAAGCCCTCTTCCTTACAAGCTCTCTCTCTCTCTATCGGTTCTGTCTTCGGCTCAAGCGTCAGCTAGTCGTGGAGTGACACCATTATTTGACTCTATTGCTGAAGTGTCATTGAGAAATGGTGTTTGTGCTGCAACAACTTTGATTGTATCAACTCTATTGTTCTCAAGCTTGTTGATCATAGCAGAGGAACAATAATCGCTTCTCTAGTTACAAGTTTGGTGAAGCTGGGTTCTCCTTCATCGCCAAGTTTCTAACTAAAGCTAGCCCTTGTTTCTTTATGCACCTCTTTCTTTTCCTATTGCTACAAATATGAGAAGAACAAGGAAGGGAGATAAAGATAGGAAAATGAACAATAAGTAGTGGTGTCAGATCAAGATGACCACCTTTATTTTGATTGAGAAATTATTCAATAAAAAATGCTTTAGATATTGCTTTTTGTTATTATTTCTTATCAGGTTTGCACTCCTTCCTTGCCCGCTAATCTGGTTCTTGTCCTCGTTTTCTCTTCTATCTCAAATTTTATTTTTTTTTTGTGGTATGACTAGAGTAATTCTAGGATTTTGACTTGTGATCAATTGGGGTTGTGCTTGAGGTTATATGATCAAAATGTCATCTTTACCATTAGATTGTTCTTTTTTGAACTCTTTTTAGGGAGTTTCAGGTAGTGAATTGAGGAATAGTTTGAAAATTTTTTGTTGTTTTTTATGTTTACCAAACACCACAACTATCGTTTTTTCATTCTGAAACTGTTTCTAAAACATATTTACCAAATACCATTTTTTTCGTTTAAAAACGGTATTTTGACACAGAAACCGAGATTTTCGTTTTTGACACAAAACATCATTTATGGAACAGAAATGTTACTAAACGCAGTCTAAATCTTCCGATTGATGTCCACGATTGTTTTTCCTTTTTTTTTGAAATGAATCAGAAAAAAACAAAAAAAAAAAAAAAAAAAAATTTGAGAAATATTGAAACATGATAACAATATTTCAACATTTGAGTTTCTTTCCAAAATAGAATTTTAAAATAGAAATAAAAACAGAAAATTCTATTTTTAACATGAAACATTATTTCTAAAATAGAATGACAATCCAACATTGATCAACTCAAGAGGAAAGATCCCAAACCCCATGAAGAGGTTCAGATCCATCCCCACCCGTGCACTTGTGGGGAGAGGATCCAAACTCTTAAATAGCTCCGCTGACTCCGAAGAAGACATTTCTAAGACAATCTCCAGCAAAAATTTTATTCCTACGCAGCTGAGCTCCGATCTATCTTCATCAGAGAGACAGAGAGAGACTCATCGTCGGGTTCGATGATTGAGATCCGGCTGTGGCGACGAGTAGCAGCGGATCAGATCTCCCGATTTGACAAAGCCGGATCAGGATCGGGATCGGGATCGAGCACGTTTGATTCTGATACGTGGGGGACGGTTCACATGATTCGATTCCAACCACGAATCCAATCCATCCCCTCGAGATCGGCTTTACCTAAAATGGTCAAAGTCTCGGGAACAAACTGATAAAGCTCTTGGGTTATTTAATGAACCCGGGGGAGCAGGCAGAGACAGACATGCAACGCATTCCGAGGTGGTCCCAAAAAGTATGTCTTTTTTTGAAAACTCGATCGAAATTTCCCTCTCTCTTTCTCTCTCTTCCTCCCCGTGAATGAACAGTGAACTGACCCTTTCCACTATGTACACGTTGGTTTGACTTTTATATCTATTTTATTTTATAGATTTTTTTTCACATTACTTTGTTTTTTTTGGAAAAATCCGCATTACCATCATGTGGAAAAAAAAAAAAAAAAAAAGAGAACCCGAAACCAAATCGAAACCGGCTCAAAACCCAGACCGAAACCAAACCAAACCGGTAAGAAATCGAAACACTCCAAAATGCATGCAATATGACAATGTTGCCCCCTCACCTAGATGCATTCACATCATGGTTTCAAGTATCGAGCATCATATCCATTATATCAGATAGGTTATCCATATAGTTTTAGGGGTAAAATAGTAAAAATTAGTATTTTAAAAAAATAGGGGCAAAATCGAGCAATACCCACCAACCCGACCTGATCCGAATCAATGTCAATAGATATCGGCACTGATTCCATCCCCTAAATCCATGATCCACATAACTGCCTCCATTGGCCTGTGTAAGTGGATAGGGTTTTCACATGTGGATTTTATGTCGATTTAAAATATGAGAAAAGGTTGGCACGCACCACTTCCGTGTGTAACATGTGTTATGTGATGTCTCATCCTGCGTCCCTAATACCTATTGATAGTGCCATCTAGTGGGGGGCGTGTCTATCCCTTCCCGTCACAATATTTTTAGAAAGAAATTTTTTCACACCTAATAGTTCATAGCATCAATGAGTGACGACAACAAGAGAATGCATTGATCACAGTGTTTTGTGTGTAGAAACAAAAGTATATCATCTATTATGCATTTAAATTTTACCTTAACATCCTTATTCAAGATATGAGTAACTAAATTCAGAGATCTATTATTTTTCCCGATATTTACATTCTTAGAAGGATGAAATGAATTTATTTTTTTGATAGACTAGAAAAATAAACAAAGACCACTAGATTAGAAAAAAATAAAAAAATCCCAGGGACCCACTTTGATGAAGTTTGTTCAATGTTAATAAGCATTGAAGAATTGAAGACTATCAAGACGATATGTAGACATGATAGGAGATATCGTTTCAATCAGTCACTCATGGTTAGGTTTCCCTGATCCCAAACTCCCCACCAATTATAGGTTTGATATCGTTAAATCATCTTTTAGTTACTCGAGCCTCATAAAGTAGACATCAACACACTTATATTAATGAATTATGATTCTTTGATTCCTCTCAATCTTTATGACAAAACCTCTCTTCCCCACCCTTATTTGCTTTATTTCTTATGCTTTAATTGCAAAATGATTAGAATATCCTTCTTAAATGCATGCAATGCATGATAAATAAAGTCTTTACTCTTTAGTGCAAAATTAACGAGAATTGCCCTATCTTGAATTACCCTTTTATTTCTCTCATAATTTAGGGTATTAACTTTTTGTGTCTCTCTCATAATTTGAGATTTGTATATCTTGAATGATCCATTCTACGATTGAAAGTAGTTTTCTCTTCAAGAACACAACCTACGTCTTTTTCTATCCTTTCTGAAACAATAGATATATATGTCTTTTTCTAGACATATTTCTTTTCCCTTCCAAATTGGCTCAGTTGAAAAAGAAAAATGAATCTATCAGAATTGATAATTAAAATCTAAACCAAACGTGCACTAGAGGGCTTTATATCTATCAATCTTATAGATGTATGCATTGTAGTGCAAGGTGAAGTGCTAACATCCCTTCGATAGGAATCGTAAGTTCTACCCGATGAGCAAGCGAAGCACAATATTATGGGTCAAAATCGTCTGTTTTTCTTCATCATTGTTTTTCTTGTTTTGCTACCTGCAGAAGATGACATGTGGCATTACTTTAAGCGAACGGCCAAGATTGAGTTAAAAATCAAATTTACTTGTAAACTGAATGTAATCTTGACCATTGATGATAAATTGAATACGTGTCATCTTCTGCATCTAGTAAAACACATGAAAAATAGAGATGAGAAAACGGACGATTTTTTTCCCAATATTATTGCCCTCTTACTTTCCCCTTTGTGTTGTACGCTTCATCTTACCATTTTTAGATATACTATGTTACGCCGTCACCGTATTCTTTGACATTTATTCATGTCAGGGTTCTCTGCGTCAATTCAGGGAAGCGTGATGGGACGCGTTTGGGATATTCCATTTAATGGAGAATAGATAAGCCATTAAAGTTACATTTAAAATTGGAGATCTATTGAGAAATTTGGGCAGAGGTAGGGGCCCTCATTGCAATAACTATAAAATTAGAAAGCCGAGTTTGGATTTGGACGGCCACTTGTAATCAATTCCAGGAGATTTTTTTTTTCCCTACTTGATCTCAACTTTTATTAATTGATCATTCTCAACATTATTTTCCCAAATGGCCCTTTCCTTTTCCATTGTGTTTTTTTTGTAAGCAATGACCTTTTCCTTTTGCTACCTCATCTTGTTTTTTGTCTTTTGTTTTTCTTTTTAATAGAAGCTACCTCATGTTGTTATTATTAGGGCGAGAGAACTCTATCGATTTGACATTGAAACGTTAGATGATAAGACCAATAGGAAGGCATGCGAAAAAAGTAATCAGAGCACATAGATGGGGGCTTCTTCATCTTTCTGTGTCTCATTAGTTTGGGCGTTTCTTATGTTAGAGTTGCCATGGTTTTTTTTTTCCATTATTGTTATAATTATTATTATTATAGACAAATTATTAATAAAAATATATTTTATTTACATGTAACCAATGCATTTCTCTCTCTCCTCAAATTCAATATTTTTTGAATTTTTTTCTTTTCTTGACTTCCAAACATATCCTTAGTGTTTACCCAAAAAAAACTATAGAGGCTTAGTTTGTCTATTCCATCCTACGAATTGCATCCTAGTACTTCAACCTATGACTTCATATATATTTCCTAAATAATATCGATTAAAGAAGGGAAAAAAAAAATGGAAACAATTATTGAGATGATAATACGCATTTATCAAAAAAAAAAAAAAAAAATTTTGAAACATTTGATCCCACATTGGTTTTTCCATTTCTTACTATGTAAATCAATCATCATTAAGCACACTCCCATACTCTATTTGGTTTAATTGGTGATTGACATCTGATAATTAATAGCCTGAAGTTCATGAACTGCTGCTAAACTATGAAGAGAAAGGCTAAATTTATATGATAAACAAAAAAAAAATAAAACAATATTTAGAGACGAGTTTTTGTATGGGAGTGTGGTTCTTACACCGGTAAGGGGCCCACAAGAATACTTGTGGAAACATCAATAGAGATAATTTTTTAATCTTTCATAAAAATTAGATTTATCGTTTCATAGGGGCATATGTCGGGGTGTAGGAGTCATATATGCTCATGTAGAGGTTGCTTTCTCCCTAAATTATTATTTCACACATAGTTTTCAAAACTAAACTAGATGATGAACTGAAAAACTATCGATTTTGGTTGAGATCAATTTTTACCAAAAGCACCAAGTTTCAAATAAAGGAGAAAAATAATAATAAATTATAAAATTTAATCTTTTAAACCAAAACTGAATGATTCACAAAAAAAGTAAAACTTTTCCTTATATTTGTTCAAATTTTTAAGAGGGCAGATCCTTAGTGGGATCAAACTGAAAAATAGGATTTTTTTTATTTAATTTTTTTGGGAAAAAAACTTGAAAGGTAGTATGGTTTCGACACTCAAACACATTAGAGGCAAAATGACCAACCCACCCTTCATGAAAAATAGAAATCTCATATCTGTTGATGCTTCCATATGTGCTTAAATTGGCCTCCACATTGACGTGAGGACCATACTACTTTTTAAGATAACTCTCTCCCTAATTTTTAATGAGTTTGATATGGTTTCTATAATTAAGTTTCACATATTTTTAATAAATAATACAAAGGAAGAGCTGGTGGTTAGCCCACGCTCCTCACATCACATTAGTTATTGAATTGTCTTCGTGGAAGTAATAAAACAAATATATATATATATATATATATATGTTGGAGGGCATGATCTACATTCACTGGTCAAAGTCACTTTTCCCTAATAAGTTTAATTGGAAGGTTAAAAAAAAAATTGAGGAAAGAGAAAGACAAACCAATCTTTACCTCCATCGTGATTTTTGTCTTACTAAAATTTTCTTTTCTTATCATCTAAACACAAACTAATATAAAAAACAATTTTTTTTTTTTTATTTCCTCGAAATCATACTAAACTAATTTTACCATCTAAATCATTCTAATAGCTGAATAATCAACAATGAAAAAAAATTTGTGGAGCTGGTCTCCTTTCTTCCCTTCCTCTCATGTCGTCTGAACAATTTGACTAAAAAGGACATCTTAGACATTTTAATAAAGGGGATGGTTTTCTAAGCAAGTGGTGCAACTGAATGAACCAATTAGATGCGATGAAATAGTACATAAAGAAATAACGAGTTCATTTCATGTGAGGACGAGGGAAAGAAAGGGGGGGGGGGGCTACCTTGGATCCATATCCTCTCTAATTCTCCCATCTTGCAATTACTTCCAATTCTACCTTTAGAAAGTGACACATGAAGGTGCTGATGTGGATGGTAAGATCGAGAGAGAGAGAAAAAGGCCATGCTTCTGGCGGATTTAACTCTCTCACAAACTTGATCCAGATCCTCTATCCCTCTTGATCCATCATCCCAGATCAAAACCTCCTTGCTTTTTTGAAACATTGAAACAAATCCTCTCCTCCCTCTTCTCCCACCGAACCCAGGTTACCTCTCTCCCTCTCTCTTTTTGAAATCGACTCTCAGCTGGAAAATGAAGTTGTAATCATTCGATCGAGTGTTCTAGATTACCTCTCTCTCTCTCTCTCTCTCTCTCTCTCCTTAAATTGACTCTCAAGTGAGGAATGAAGCTATAATCGTTCAATTGAGTGTTCCTCCTTTTAACAAAAACTCACATTTTTTTTACTTTTTGGTAAAAAGTGGAATGGGCCTATGGTTTCTAATCAGTTCATTAATTATGGAAGTCTCTCTATTCATCCCAAGTTTAAGATATTCATGAGGAAATTTTTTGCATGGTGGCCTTCGAACTAAGACAAGTCTTTCTTTTTAGCGGGGAAAAAAAAAAAAAGGCTTTCGAGGTTTTTATATATTTGTCTTTTGTTGTCTTTGTAACAAGAATCTGGATCTCACTGGCATCATCTTTGTCATGTGAGATTCGTAAACATGTTTGGCAGGAGGACCATTAGGATTACAAGATGAAGTTAATATTTTAAATTCCCATAGTTAAACTACTCAACCTATAGTCACCTCTACTGAATATGACCTGTCTCAAGATTCCCTACCAATTTTTCTAATTTCTTATATTTACCTAAAGTCTATATTATCTGTGGATCAACATGTCCTGCTGTGTAATGGCAGCTATGACCCTAAATCTGGTAGTGGGTTGGCCACATTTTGTTTGTCTAACCATTCTACCTTCAACCATTAGTTGTCTTTATGAATTCTGAATTTTCAAGGGTTGATGCGGGGATATAAACAAGGATGGCTTTGGGATCCCTCTGTTCTATTGTTGGATTGGTTTCCTTTGACTGGTTTAAGTCTGTTACGTAAAAAGGATAAATCTAACATGTTAGTTGCATATTATCTGGCTAGTAAGACTCCGCCAGGTAGATTCAACAAGTTGAGATCCTTTGTATGTATGTTCATTTGTGTGCTTTTTAGGTGTCAAGTGTTAACAATTGTCCCTTTTGTTTTTACAAATACCCATTTTCGGATGAGGCTCCTCTATGATGTGTTAGAGGTGGCATGGCACATTCGATGACTTGGAGCACCTCGAGGCACATACCCGCATGTTGAGATCCATGCGTGTGTGCACCACACCTTGGATGTGCGCTACCACCCTTGCTGAATAGGAGAGGAGCCGGATCCCCCATTTTCACACTTTAAATGACCCTTTTTTCTGTGGTAAGAAAAAATGATACTCTGTGATAGTGATCAAAATCTTTGAACCGAAGCCCCTATACAACAAGCAATGGATTCACAAGACCAATGAGTGATAGTGAGATGTGCCAACTTAAACTTATAACAGATCTACTTGAATAATGATGGGGCAAGGGCTTTCTTCCACTAGGTTACCAACCCATTGGCCTTTTAAATGGCATTGAGTGGGACATTTTCACCCTTTAATGGTTGTGTTAGATAATTTTGTGGTTTTGCATAAAATGAAAGCGAAAAAACGAAAGGGTAGAAAAAAAAAAAAAAAAAAAGAGGAAATAAAAAAGTTTGAGGGGTAATTTTGGCACATAAAGGACTACAGTGCTTTATTTAAAGCGTATCTAAGTAATAAAGATCTTCACACCTCAGTTTGACCGTCCTACTCTCTCTCTCTCCCACTTTCCGGTTTCATTTTCTCCAAAGCCTTTTTCCCGTTGTTGTTGCAGAGCAGAGTCACAGGTTTCTCGCGTTCGTGCCAGCAGAGAGAGACAGATTTATAGAGAGAGAGAGAGAGAGAGAGAGAGAGAGAGAGAGAGAGAGAGAAAATATATTACAGATTAGAGAGAGTGAGAGAGAGCTTTTACTCATCATCCCTTGCAGGTTTCGATGAGTCCCTCTTATCATTAAATCTCACCGTGCGAATCCTACCCTCTTCAACGGCAGAGATCTTCTCGTCTTCTCATCGTACGGCTAGGGCTAGCTTGTCGCCCTCTTCTTCTACGTAAGTGTAGCACCCCTCTTGAGGAAAGACGATACCTTTTCCTTCCTGCTTGCTTCTTCCTCGACTCTTCTTCTTCTACTTCTTTTTTTTTTGTTTTTGTTTTTGTTTTTAATTTCATTATATTTAATTTAATTTTATTCATTTTTAATCATTTCAACTATCATCTCCTCTTCCTCTTCACCTGTTTGAATTTCTTCTTCTTCTTCTTTGTCGTCGTCGTCATTGTTTTATTTAATCTCTAGGAAGTCTCATCGTATCTGCTGTACGTAATTGATTTGTTTTTAATGGTCTTTGGTTTTATTATCTGTACTTTTATATGTATGATAGGATATGACGCGTTTATGTTTGCTTTCGGTTTGAGAATTTTGGTCTTTTCTTATTTTATTTTAAGTTTTTCATTTTTTCTTCTGGAGCAAGACTTATGGAAGGTATGTTTGTGTGTTTTTTATACTGTTTGTATGATTTAATCCAAATTTCCCTTTTTTTTTTAATCTTTATTTGTTATCACATGCGATATGATCTCATTAGCTTGTACTCTGACTCCTTATTCTTTCGTATTTTTGCCTCTTGAAATGATTAAGGTTGAATTCATTTTCCTTTTGCTTATGAATTCTGATGATTTGATAGGGGGTTAAGTTCTAGTACATCTTAATGAACATATCTTCAGTGTTCACTGTTGAAAGGTGTTTGGTTGTTAATCTGTATTAATTTCTGCAGTATTTGTTCATTCATGGTTAAGTGCTCCTGAAGTTCTTAAGTTGGTTTACTCAAGTCTGCTAAGTCTGTGTTATGATTGTTGATTTATGTGCATAATCTGTGTGTGACTGTTTTGTGTAATGTTTACTTTAAAGCTGTATGGTAATGGTGTGATCCTGTTATTTTATTATCTGTAAAGATTTTGGGCTTTGTTGACCGGGGAAATTGATGAGGATAGCAGGAGCCCAATAATAAGAAGAAACCCAATAAGTTTTCAGCTACCTTATTTGATTATTAGTGAATACCATAAATTTGGTTTTTATTTACTTGTACCTTGACACTTGTTAGGTGATAATTTCAAGTGCTGTTCTTAATGTATGCGGATATAATGAGCTTTGTAGATTGTTCAATTTGATATGGACCAAAATCCCGTCACATACGTAACTTGTTATTCGAATCTTATGTGATGAGAATACCATTCATGAAGTCTATAAACCCCATACATGGTGGGTCACATGTTCTCCCAAATTGACATATGGTTTATCCAAGTAAACTCCCCATCTATCCATTTGTTAGACTTGCCAAATCCTTTGTCTACGTGGAAAAAACATGCTACCCGTGTAGTAAAATATCTGACACCGTCTCCATTGGAATTTTTTTTTTATTATTATTTAATTACAATGTTAACTAGAAATGAAAGGTAAGGCAGAATTCACTATCACAGCAGTCAATGTGGAAAATTGTTAATCTACTAAATATGGTTACAACTACTTGTGATATGACTGCATAAAAAAATAACTACTGATGATAGTAATCAGTGTCTAGAATGTTTTTGGTCTACTGGAAACACCCTTGATGTTTAATAGTTACTGTAGCAGGTGAACTTGAAATTTGAAATAGTGAAAATCAGATACTGTGAGTCAAGGCAAGTAATGAAAGTATTTTGGTTTGCAATTTTAGACATCTATGTACGTTTTTTCTTCTTAATTTATTGGTTTATTTATGATATTGATTGATTTTATCTTCAAAGGATAGTAATTAAACTGTATTCACTATCTGGTTCATGGGAGTTACATTATCCTGCCCATGAAACTTCCTTGTGAATTGGTACTTGTGATTTCTTTTATTGGTTGCTTTAGTTTGAACTTACCATATGATAAGCATACCATGATGAATATAAGGATGTGGTTGGGAAATAACTGTCCATTTCCACCTTGTTCAGACATTGGCCTTTGGGATGACATTTTCAATTTGTCTTCCTTAAATCTGTATGGAGTACAAGGCTGTGAATTGCCTGTGATTGAATACCCTAATATTTCCGTGGGATGACATTTATATGCATGGTTTAGGTTTTTTGAATAGCCCACTGACTGTTTCCACCAGATTTTCATTTTTTATTTCATATCTTGTAGTTAGGTGTGTCATTGGGAATAAATTTTGGTATTGCTAATAATTTTCCCGTTGGGAGTAACTGAAATTTTGTTGTAAAGTTTCAAAATATTAAATTTTGTTGTGTTAATTGAATTGGGAAGTATCAGTACTTGTAAGATTTCAATGCTTTAACTATTAAGTAAAGGTTGAGATAATAGATGATTACTGTCAGGATCCATAAATACAGGACATCAATGTATGTCAAATAATATATCAATATATGAATATGAGTTTGAATGCCTTTTTAAACCTGTTATCTTATTTATGACCAAGGCAATTATAGTATTGGTTCCTCACATGGTGCAATGTGATATAATGATGTTATTATATCAGGCCATATACTCAGCAGCAGCATGTACTGGTGTCCATACCATTTTAGTGGATGTTACATAAGCGCCACTGTCTTAACAAGCATCCTGTGGCCATTGATGTTGACATGGTTGTTGATCTATGCATTTAAATACCAACCCTATTGCCATTTACTTGTGATAGACCCCTTCGTATATTTATTTTATTTGTGTTTGAAGTTAATATATTCTGAGTACTTTTTATGTACTTTTAGATAAAACAAGAATAAATGAAAAAATAGAAATATTATCGACCACATAAGCTTGAAATGGAGTTGCTTCTCTAGAAAAAATACAAAGTTATGGCAGAAAATGGGGTATATTGTGGGCGTAGCTCAGTATTAGATTTCCTGTGAAATCATTAACATTTCCTTAGAAATTTCTGATGTTGGAAACTTTCACAAAGAGAGAGTTGGAAGTTATGCATACCCCCAATTTTTAGTCACACCATCGTTAAAAATAGGTAAACTTTGTGGAAATTTAGAAAAAGTTGCATATACTTTTAACATTTTTTATTATATGATGATATGCAAAGCCCTTATTGACTCCTCTGCTTGCAAACAAGTACTAACTGATTATTTTTGTGAAACAAAAAGGTTCTTGTTCTTGGGATCTATTTGAGAATGTGACAATTTTGTAATATCTCAGCTTAGCATCTACATGGTCTGTTTGGCTTTAAAATGCTGTGAAGCTTCTCCACTACGTGAGCAATAATGTTTCAGTTTATTTTAGCTGTTAGAGGAACATTCTTTGTGAGACTTTTACGACTCATAACAGGCTGTTATCTGCTTGTCATTTTATGTAATCTCCTGTAATTTTCAGGGTACAAATTGTACTTCTTGATTGATTGGTCGATGGAACCTAATGGTCATAGGAAAACAAGAAGGGATCGTACTGTGCAAGAAAAGAGTGTTAAGATCTCATCAAATGATGCTGAAGAACTGGATCCTTGGACTGCATGGGCATACAAGCCTCGTACTATTTCCTTGCTATTTATTGGTGCATGCCTTCTTATGTGAGTGCCAATGGTCTAGAAGTTGTTCTCATGTTAAATATCCGGCCTAATTTACTAGTTCATTGTCTGATTATATGGAGGGTATAAAATTATGCAGTTTTGTTATGAGACCCTTTTTATTTCTATGGTTGAACAAAAATTCCTGTGTGCTCTTCTGTCCAGCATCTAGAGTGGATCACTAAATCTCACTCTTGTATGCTCTGCGAGTGTAGAAATTCCTGTTCTTATTCCTCGATAAAATATTTTTGCTGGGTAGACTATTTCTCGACTCATAATTCCATATCCTTTTAGTATGTAGTGAGGCTTGAGATTTTAGTTGGTTTTAATGAATTTCATAGGATATTGTCCTATTATTAATGGAGAGAAGTAAATTTAATGATTATCAGATTAAGAATACAATTAATTCTAAGTTTTTATTGTTGCATGAAGTCAGGACTCTACTAGTTTCAGTGGCACTAATTTATACTCCTCTGTCCTCTGTGGTATCTTTATGTTTGTTTGCATCACTCAAGAAGAGGTAGAAGAAGAAAGACATGTAGGGAATAGAATTCTTTTGTTTTCTTTTTGAATCCCACTTATATTCTTGAATATTACAAGAAGGTTCTGTAAGACAAAGGACTGACAAAGGAACAGGATTCACTACTCCTGTGTAAATTTCGTGGAATCAGATTTTGGCAAATTTTGATTGAAGAATGAAATATTAACCAAGGGAGGGATATTTCAGTGAGTTCTATTAAATTGATTAAATTCTGCTGCTAACCATCTATTGCTGAGCCTGATTGTTTAAATAATGTCATTACTGGCAATTCAAAACCGTAGAGCTCTGCTGGACCTGAATTGGGCTGGTAATAAACTTGAAATTGGGCCTTATGTAAAATTTAGACATACTTAAATGGGTTATTTTTTAAATTGTTGTTGGCTTTGTTGCTGATTAACTGTGATCTAAGTCTTATATCATGTAGTTAGAACCCCACAGTTCAAATCTGATTTTCAGTCAAAAGGATTTTTTTTTTTTTAATTCCATTTAAAAGCAATAAAGCATTATTAAAAGAAAAAGTTTTGACATAACATTTTCTATAATCCAAATGGGGTCTGATAGTTTGATATTTCACAGGTGTGCTCAAATCTGAGCTGGTCCAACTCATTTTTCTTTTACGAAAGCCCTGCTAGCTCCTTCCACTCTTCACCCTTACATTTTCAGGGTTGAGTATAGATAGATTTGTCCATTTAAAAACTAGTGGGGCTTGGATGGGATTTTTTGTTATTTATTTATTTATTTATTTTTAATTTGACCCAAATTACATCACTGAGGGGCAAGATTCGACAGTTTTTCTACATAATTTCCATTACTTTTGTTTCTTTCATTTGTTTTCTGGTTGAAATTCCACATCTTTCTGCAGATCTTCCAGTGTTGTCTTTTTTTGCTTTTGAAGAACTGGTTGAATTAATAAATGGTTATTCTGACAACTTATGCTTACAGTTGGGCAAGTGGAGCTCTTGACCCAGATAACAGTTCATCTGATGATCGCGTTAGATCTGTGAAGAGGTATATTTGTTTAATCTCACAGGTGCTTCAGTTTTTACTGATGTAAAGGTTATTATTGCATGTTGTCTTGTTATTATTTTATCACTACACAAAACCAAATGGTGGTTCTCAGGATTTCTTCTTCTTTTTAAACAGGGGTGTATGGGCAATGATTGCGGTCTTTCTAGCTTATTGCTTGCTTCAAGCACCATCAACGTGAGTGGCAGAGTCCTATTGTTTGGAACATTCTCGATTTACTATAACTATAACATAGCTGAGAATGTAATAAAGGCCTACTACATTTCTTTCTGCTTTTAATCTTACTTTGCAATGTTGATCATAGATTAAATTTTGCCAAAATTTTGGTTTTTGCTAGGTTTGTGAAGCTGAAATTATTTTTGATATTTTGTTTTTAAAATATTTGGAAAATTCATTTCAACTATTTCAGCCAAAATTCAAAATTTCTTATAATTCAATGTGGGCCCCTTGACCAAAATTTTGATATTTATTGTGCAAAGTACATGCAGTTGCTGAACATTACTATTTTCATTCTGTTCTTTTGGGCTCTTTCTTTTGTTCCCTGATTTGTATCCTTCTTCTGGTTGACTTATTATATTTCTATTGTTGCCTATCCAAAAAAAGGAAAGGGGGGGAGGCGGGGTCGATGACGTAAATTTTATATTGTGACTGAGGGATTGATGGAGAAAACCACTATATCCTTCACTGGACAATGCTCATTTCTCTCTCTCTCTCTCTCTCTCTCTCTCTCTCTCTCTCTCTTTATAATTGTGAAAAAAAATTATAAACACATTGTTGTTTCTTATAGCCATATAGCTCTGTGATACACAGATAATTAACTGACTACTTTAATATCATTAACTGTTTTCTCCCCCCTCCCAACTCTCTCCATCGTGCAGAGTGCTTATTAGGCCACATCCTGCAATTTGGCGCTTAGTCCATGGAATGGCAGTTGTTTACCTTGTGGCACTTACATTTTTGCTCTTTCAGGTTGGTTTCATTTCGGAGCTCAAATTTATAGCAGCATGCTTGTGCTGGTTAACTATGCACCCTTGTTGATATAATCTATTTGAATGTTGTTAATTGATATTGGATTGGCAGCTTCATACTAAGGTCACTTAAACTATAGCTTATTTCTTCACTCTTATTACAGCCATGAGTTGTGTTTTATTTATCACCTTAGCGAATTGCAATTAAATAAGGAAAGCGAACTCCTTCTAAAGATGTCATTATTTACAATACTGAACAAATTGCATGCGCATGGTAAATTATTTGGGAACTAATAATAATAATATCTTAGTGAGCATCTTTACAATCTTATTCAAGGCAAAGAAATGGTTTGAGTTTCTCAAGATGGTTATAACCAGAGAAAATCAGCTGCTGATTTTATGAATACAATATGAAAAAGAAAAAACTGGCGAAGTCAGCTGCTCATTGCCTTCTCTGTTTTGGCTTTTTTGAGCAAAAAATCTAGGTTATAGCTGAACCAGCCTCTTTGATGGCCAGGTGCCCACTCTGGTTAATAACTCATGTATATTGTCTGGTGACTCTGGTCTAGCTATGGAGCGTCTAAGCCTGGCTTGCCTTGTACATGGCAGTTTGTTGCCATTGTGGCTCTGGCTCTGACTTGGGGGCTGTTGTATAGATGAAGAAAACTAAGGTATGTCATGGTGACCGTATAAGTTTTGATACCACACTACAGATCTAGGAGTTGTTCGACTTAAAAAATAATCAAGCAGGTTTTCATTGGAAGGTAGTAGATTTGGACATTGAAGTGGGACTTATAATTTCCCATCCCCAGTCCCCTCTATCTTCTACTCTGGTTGAAACAAAGGAAAAGGAGAAAGAAAAAGTTGGGACACTGATGTAAAGAAGTTTTGACATTTGAGTATTCTTTTGAACTTCTTTAACTAGATTTATTTAACGGTTTGAGCGTTGGTATATGGTTGGCTTGCTGGAGCGGCTTTGAGCCATTCAAGGGCCTTTTCCAAGCCAAAAATTGGCAGGCATCCATTTCATTTGCACCCGGCTTGGTCTTATATCATAATAGGTGAGATGATTCCTTGGCTGGAGACACAAACACATATACATATAAAGTAGTCTTATTCCAATTGCTTGAGGTTGGCTACACGAACCCTTTCTTGCCATTCAACTCTATATGTGTCCATCTCTTCCATTACTTTATACCACTTCTACCCAGGTCCTTGCTGGCCTTCCCCTTTTCCTTTTGAAGCTTTTGACAGTTTAACTTGCATCACCCTCTTCTTGCTAGGCCAGGATATGTTTGTATACATATGCATGCATGCATGCATGCATGGACAAAAGCATAGGCCCGTAGGCTAGTGCAA
Source organism: Macadamia integrifolia (assembly GCF_013358625.1). Classification (NCBI taxonomy): domain Eukaryota; kingdom Viridiplantae; phylum Streptophyta; class Magnoliopsida; order Proteales; family Proteaceae; genus Macadamia; species Macadamia integrifolia. The sequence continues at coordinate 426,670 of NC_056562.1, read as the reverse complement.
GCCCTACTTTCACCAGGTCCCAGAGTGGGTGGATTGGAAATGGCCTTAACCTCTGGCTTTTTTGTAGAAGGTGGCCACTTTTAAGATTCAAACCCTCTTCTCCATGCTGGCAGCCTGAGCTGTCAAATCAGATGGTTCTGTGGAATGATTCAATTTATGGACAAATAAATGATCTGGGTTGTGAAACTGCTTAACTTCAGCCTGCAATATCTGCGTACTCCTGCCTTTTCTAATCTGCTTCTCCTTCTGTCTTTTGGTTTGGCAGAATCGTAATGATGCTCGGCAGTTCATGAAATTTCTACATCCTGATCTTGGTGTTGGTAATGCATTTAAGATATGCAAACTTTTGCTTCTTTCATTTCCTGGCACATAATTCAGGATATGACTAATTGATTACGAGTTTGGTCTTGTACATGTTTTTTATTTGTCCTCTCAACTTGCAGAACTTCCTGAAAGATCGTATGGATCGGATTGCCGAATTTATATTCCGGACAATCCCACAAACAGGTTTAAGAATGTTTATGTATGATGTCTTCATTCACAAATCCGTTTTCTTTAATTTCCTTCTGCTGTACCTTGATTTATGACATACATGCCAATTTGCCACATTGTCTAGATGACCACATGGCACTGAGCTCATTTTTAGTTCTTGTAGGAGACCTTGTTTGATGAGTTTGTTCTAGCTCATATTTTTGGATGGTGGGGCAAGGCCATAATGATTCGCAATCAGCCCCTTCTGTGGGTGTTGTCAATTGGGTTTGAGTTAATGGAGGTTTGTTTCTTTCACCAACTACATTGTCTTGGTGATTCATATGATTCCTTTTCCGATTCCTACTTTCAGATGTCTCGAAAGGAAAGAGGGGAGGGAGTTGGCAGTCTTTGCTAAGTTTTTGTTTCTGGATTCTAAAAATTGCAGCTCACATTTCGTCACATGTTACCAAACTTCAATGAGTGCTGGTGGGACAGTGTCATACTGGATATCCTAATCTGCAATTGGTTTGGTAAAACCCATGAATCTCTCTTCCTGTTTCATGCTTTGTTGATTCATACCTGCGTCTTCAGCAATATACTCTTATATGTCTGTCTAGAATGTTGTAGAGGATGTGATTTTTGCTAACTCAGACAATATTCTCAGGACCAGCTAATGTCATGGACTAATATATGATCTAGATTGTGAAACTACTTTACTATGAGAATCTGCATTGCCTGTTACTATAGAGGCCAGCTGCTTAAATTTCTATAGTCTGCACAAAATGTCAAGAACAATATTCTCAAATCCAAGCGTTGTTAACAATCGTCATCGCTTATATGGGCCCATTTGGGTTGATATCTGAGTCCACTGGAGCATACCAGGTTGTAAAGCGTTTTGTAATGGGGGGATCCTCTACAACTATTTTGTTGCTCGTTTCTACTATTTCAATTTTCCCGCAGATATTTTTCCTAATATTCTTTTTGAAATTTATTTGAATTCATCTGTGTGTGTGTGTGTGTGTGTGTGTGAAGCTTCGTTAGTTTTATGGTGTTACCTTCACAAATGTGATAATACCATAAAAGACCAAAGTCTAATAATGAGATCAAATGCTCTATTGGAATCTGCTATCCGGGACAAATTATTGACCAGCAACTCTTTCTTAGGCTATACCTCTAACCATCCTTCTGTTTCTTTGTAGTTTTTTGTTGTTTGAGAACGTATTTTCCATTATGGGAAAAATATAAAAGAACACAGTTTTTTGTTGCTGGTTTCTGTTATGGATTTAGTGTCATGTCTTTCAGTTTACCAAAATTTGTTATTATTCTGATGGGAAATCTCTTTCTTTGCATTGAGTAGTACAATTATATTAGATTTCATCTCTGGGAAAGGAATTGGAAGGCCAAGCAGTTTTAACTGCTTCCTAATTTGTATGATCACTATCCTAAAAAGTCAGATGAAAAGCTCAGTGCTAAATTAATATCTTAATTGAATATTTGAAACTTCAGAGTCAGAGTGCTAATTCTATTAATTAGTATGGCACATTCATTCTGGCCATTAGATCATCATATTACATTAGTTTCTGTTATAATTATCCATTACTCACCATCTAGGTATCTGGGCTGGAATGCGTACTGTCCGTTACTTCGATGCGAAAACATATGAGTGGGTTGGTATAAGTCGACAACCAGATATGATTGGCAAGGTATGTTCTAAATGTGTGTGACATATTGTGTTTGTAAAGTTTGCCCTTTTAAGGATCTTTCTATTGAGGGAAATGTTAAAATGCTGTTTGAATATGTTCCTGGGATCAATAACCAGTAGCACTAGGAACTTGGGGAATGAATGCGAATTGTATACAGATGGTGCCATACTTTGTGGCATTTCTGCAACTTCCAAAAGGTTTTTTAAGAATATATCGTAATTGTAATTTCAACCAATTGGTGGTGTAAGAAGTGATGTAACTTTGCTTTAGCTTATGCTACGTCTTTTCAGAAGCAATTTTATTGATGCCATACAGAGAATTTTTCTCGATAAACATGAAACTGATATATGATTTAAACTTGGAAAAGCATGTTACATTGTAATTCTTTTGTCCAGTGCATTACTGTGTCATTTATTTAGTAATATAAGTGACGTGAACAATTTATGAATGACATACAAAGTTCACCTTTATGTAATATGAAATATTTACCTCTGAATTATGTATCAGTATTGAACATTTGTATGAAGTATATCAGATTGAGCCATTACAATTGCGAACTCTAAATGAGATGCATATTTGGTTAACAGGTTCTGATATCAAGAAGGGCAGTACATGTTCAAGATTATCCGGTTCATTATTTGCAAATATTAGTTTGAAAATGCCAGTTTACCCCATCCCACCACCCCCCCACAAAAAAAAAAAGGGTTTGAAAATGCCCCAAATTTTTTTCTTCCCTTCTAAAATTTAAAATAATGTGCAGAATGATCCAACATCTGATTACTAGGAAGCCCTCAGAAAGGACTAGCCAATATGAGAAGTACTAGCCAATCCCTGTAGGATAGTAGAATCCTTAATTCTGCATGACCATACCATGAATTCAAGACCACAGTAGGAGCCTGAATAAAAAGCATAAGCTAAACTTTTACATGTAAACTAATGTGGCATAGGAGAGTTCTTCTTTTGGAGGGAAACTTTTATTATATGTGAATACATAGTGCTGGGTTGTCAAAATGATTTGGCAAAGAAACTCCACCTTGACAACATACTCACTGGTTGAATGGTGATATCCACTGTGGATCAGCAAATACATGATTGAGTTCAGCCACATTCAAATTGGCGTCACATGTGTTTGAGTTTGTGCCTTGAATTCTTGCCGCTAGAAGTAGTAGACTTTTTTAGGTCAAACACAACCGGATAGTGCACTTCTCCCATGTTCCCTATTGCTGTTGGCAGAATTTTTCCAGATGAGTATGGGATGTGGGCTATAGGACCAGAGACCATACTACTGTCTGACAAAATGGGGGAAAAAGTTATTGCAGCAAATTGAATAAAAAGCTAATGTCCTTTCTGTTGATCATAGTCTTGATGATCGATCAATGAGGCACTGCCTTGACTGATTCCCATCTTTAGACTGGTTGAGGACAAAAGAACATGGCTCATGGCCTGCTGGACTCAAAGAAACCTTTTAGACTGCATATTTAAAGTATCATGTTTTAAATATGATTATCAATCATTGATCTCCTTTGCATCTCAATCAGAATGGCAATTCCAATCTATCTTATTCTCCACATACATCCACATTATATTCTATTACTTTTATACTACAAAATTACTAAAAGATGCTTCATTTAGTATGTTATTTTAGCATTACACAGGCCTGCTTTAATATGTGTAACTAAATCACACTTCTTTGAGTTGTTTGGATTAATTTTGTAATCTGACATTTGCCTTAATTTGCAATATGACATTCGCCTTGGTTACTTTTATGTGAAAAGTCCTGTGCTTTTCTTTTCCAGTTTGCTGGATATGTTCGCATATCAGGATAACTACTTTAAAAAATGGTGCATGTTGGTGCTCTCCATTTCCATTCTCTACTCCTTTTAATCCTGGAAACTATGGCTTGCACCAAATTTTGTACAGACTTTAGATCTGGAATTTATTGTCTCCACATACTGGTGCTATTTTCTTTTTATTTCTGTTTCTTCATCTTTTTCTCCTGCCTTTTAGGTTAAACGAACATTAGAACAGTTCACACCAGCACAGTGGGACAAAGATGAGTGGCATCCTTTGCTTGGTCCGTGGAGATTCATACAAGTTCTCAGCCTTTGCATTGTCTTCTTGACAGTAGAGCTCAACACCTTCTTCCTCAAGTTCTGTCTTTGGATTCCTCCTCAGAACCCTTTGATTGTGTATAGATTGGTCTTGTGGTGGCTGATCGCAATACCAACCATTCGTGAGTACAATTCATACCTACAGGATAGGTACTCTCTCTCTCTCTCTCTCTCTCTCTCTCTATTTATTCCACCTCACAGACTAATCGCTAAACTTATCATCTTCCCTTCCGAATGGGTAGTGCCTACTATATTTCCTGTTGCCCTATAGCAACGTGTTAGGATGCTTTTACTATCTGATAATGAATTTGTTTGTTTAAAATTGAATGAATATGTTTTCTTCACTTTCAAATAACAAAGATTAAAATAATGGGCTGCAATTATCCGTCAACATGATATTTGGTCTGGGTTTTTTATTTTTATTTTTGGCTAATGACGGTTATCTAGGCCTTCGGCCTGACTAGTCCCGCGGGTCCATATTGACCCCACAACCGCATGGACCGGGTCATACCAGGATTGAATGAGAAGCATTCAACTTTCACTGAAAGCAGTGAAGAGCACTAAACACCCCCGTGAGTGTCCCCAAGGAGGTAAGAGGAGTCGAACTCAGAACCACACGCTTCCTGATGCAAAGGTCCCTTGCCAATTCAGCTACCCCCTTGGGGTTTTACATGATATTTGGTCTGGGTAGTCTTTTAGTTGGGACCTATAATCCGTGCTTTGATAATTATGGTTCTTTAACCCGTTAAAACATATGGCATCAGTGACTAATCACTTCCCCACCCAAAGCTACATGCATGTAGGTGTATTTGTAGTATGTTCACACAGGCAAAATTTCTATCTACTCAACCAAGCTTTACTTTTTCTTAATGTGTTGATTTCAGAAAACCAATAAAGAAGGTAGGGGCATTTTGTTGGCTTTCCCTTGCCATATGCATAGTAGAGTTCTTTATATGCATCAAGTTTGGCCATGGTGAGTTATCCCATTGATATCACTATTAATGTGTCTCTACAATTGTCAGTTATATATATATATATATATATAAATATAGTTTGTCATATCTGATATTTTCTTGGCTTACTTCAGGCTTATTTCCAAATTCAATGCCTGTGTGGTTGGTATTCTTCTGGGTTTCTGTGGGGGTAGCCCTGATGATATTCCTGATGGTGTGGTCTTGGCAGTTGCATCAAACTTTGGGTAGAAAAAGGCTATGATTTTGCATTTCTGTTACCCCATTTTTTAATTCTTATTTTATTAATATCCTTCCAATTTGTACATATATATAACCTTTACGATCTGTAAATTTTATGATGTTATTTTTAAGTAGAGGGAAGCAATTTAGTATGTTGAGAATGGTTGATTTTTCCTGTTAAGTAGTGGAAGATGTCTTTTATTTCCAAGTGTTAGTTTCTACTTTGCTAACGTTGCAAATCGGAGAACATTTCTAAACTGGAGGTCGACGTTATATCTCTTATTCTTTGCTTTTCCATTGATTTTTCATGGAACTTTGTTGACCTCTATTTCTCTTCTGATTTGATTACATTCAATATATACAACAGAATATCAAACTTCATTCATGCGGCCATATGCCGTATCATTTTTTTTTCTTTCCAGAAAAACTGTTTACATTGTTCGGGTGCTTCATCTCTTTGGAATGGAATTGTTACTTCGTGGGTATTTAAAGTTTTGGTCTGGACACTTAAACTGGATGTGATCTGTTTGTAATAATACTAAGAAGACACTAATGTATCGGACATAGAGTAGAAGGAAGAATTGAGCATTCACAGTGAGGGAAAGTGGGAAACCATCGTTCAGTTTCAAAGTGTGGAGTGGTGGTTTGAATCTATAGATGTGTATTTTGTATGCATTCTCCGAATAGAATCTGGGCCTGCAACGCATTTTTAAGCGAGAAAAGAGAGAAGAATCAGCTTTCAGAATATGTTCTAGACTTGGAATTTTTTCCAAGAATGTATACCAAACACCACCACAGAGCATGAGTGAAATGGATTTTGTGGTTGTAAATCTGAAAGTGAAGGACTTTCACCTCATATCTGGTAAAGAATACGAATTTATGGCATATTGGACATGGAGAAGATGATGTTTGCTTAAGTTCTTAAACACTTTTTCTAAGGATGTTGATTGTGGGAAGTGGGATGAGTTTTGCTTGTGGAGGGAACCCTTGCGGCGGTTGAGTCTCTTCTATGATATTCTAATTGTAGAAAACAAGCAGAAGGAAAGGTCATGAGGTTGGTATTTTTGTTTATTTTTATTTTTTTAAGGTTGGTATTGTCACTTGGTTCTCTCTTAGAAGAAGCAAAAGAAACATGAACAACAGCCATCTGGGCTGATGCCATCTCTTCTGAAAGTTGAGGTCTGTAATGAATTCCTGAGCCGCCATGAGAAAAGAAATAAACGGTAGAGGCAACCGGAGTCTTAAGAAAACCCGCCAGGTTCCGTCTTCCAGGGAGGTGGGTAGCGTTCCATTACATGCTACTACTGGTAGTTAGCAAAATGTCTCAACATGAACTATAAGACTATGAGGTTTGGGTGACAACTTGAAGAGAGAGAGAGCACGGTTTTGTATTGTCCTTTTCACCCCGAGAGAGCGTGCATGGTTTTATCTGGTCCTTTTCACCTAGAGAGAGCGTGCATGGTTTTCTGCCCTTTTGATGGCACAGGCAGCAAAGCTAGAGTGGTAGAGGTATATGCATAGTGTAGACCCTATTGGGGAGTCAAAGCGAAGATAGAGTGCTAGACCTCAATAACTAGTCGGACCCTATTGGGGTGTCAAAAGCATAATCCAGACTTTTGTGTCATCGTGTGGGAAGAAAATACAAACTGTGCAAGAGTTCAAAATAATAAAATACCAAGCCTAAGTTGATGAGCCAAAATTAAGGGTGCAAGGTTACCTTGCGAGCCTGAACCTGTCCAAAGCTTTTTTTTTTTTTTTTTGGGGGGGGGGGGGGTGGGTGTAGGGGGGTGTTGGGGGAGGGGGTGAAGAGTCCAATTTATTTATGCGTGATCAGCGTAAGAAATCTGAGTTATAAAGATTCGAGATCCAAGAAGTGGATTGTGGTCACACTGGCCTGCATACAATGGATAGGACCTTCTGGATCAAGGAATTAGTTATATTGTTAATCTTCCTAGAGGTGTCTTAAAAGAGCACAAGGTAAGGAAAGAAGATAAATATGTGATATCTTTAGAGATGCCCAAATCTTTGGTGTTTGATTTGCACTTGAGTCCTGTAGGGTCTATTTGAACTATTTAGTCCAAGGGGCAGGCTAGGGTTGAGATTCCTAGACCTGAGCTAGGGTTGAGTTGGCCCTGGGCTATGGCTTTAGGTTAAATATGAGCCAGTCCAACACAGGGATGCATATATAATCTGGTAGGAAATTAGGTTTTTGCTATTTCAATCCAACAAATCTCTAAGGGAATGACCGTTGATAAAGAAGAGGGGGAGATGATGGATATTTTCAAAGTTGGTTATTAACTCCAAGGGACCAAAAATTTTAAACTTAAGAGGTTATGAGTTCGCTCTCCTTGGGATCTATCTAATGAAAATTTACCAAATGACGCCCTCCAAAAGAAGTCTTAGAGGACCAGGCACCATCCGTGGTAATTTGATATATCCAAGTCAGGGGTGTCTATTGATCGGGCTAAGTCGGCCTAACTGGGCTTGACCACTTTCAAGCCCTGCATTGTGAAAGATCGTTTAGTTAAACGGGCTTAGCTTTGGTGCGCATGAAACGTTTTATGGTCCAATCGTTTGGTCTCAGGCTATAATTGGACTATCATAAACGGGCCTTAACCGGATTTAACCCTAAATGGGCACCCCCTCTCAATTCTCAAGTACGTGTTTTTCTTTTCATCACAAATACAAATTAAGAACCCAAAAAAGTTTCAACCACGAAATGAGAACTTCCATTTGAACATTAAATCATGCTCTCAGTCAAAAAACCCTTTAAAAACCTATTGAAAAACATATCTTCAAGATATTAATAATATCAAAGGCCTATAATCAATCGAGATAAACAAGCCGGGCTCGATCGAGCATCCATTGGTTCACACCCCCTGCACTGCAATGCGCGTTTAATAAATGGGCTGAGCTCAAGCCTGATACGTTTATTAAACAGGCTAGGCCAAGCTGAACGTTAATCGATTGGGCTCAATCGAGGTAAACAGGCCGAGCTTGGAATTGACACCCCTAGTCTGAGAATTGAAATAAAAAAGACATATATCAAGAGGAGCTATTGGTTTAGCTGGAGCTGTAGGTATACATTGAGAGGGGATACGTCCTTCTATCACAAAATTATTGAAAGCTTTCATAGTTGACACCCAAAAAGGGTCAAGATGATTTTAGATGACTCTGTAATCATGTTTAACCCGACCATTTATATGTATATTTTGATTTTTGATTTTTATTTTTTGGAGAATAGGGTATATATTGATATATATATTTTTTCCCGTAATTGAGTGTAATTAAGTATAATATATTTTTTAAATTATTGATGATTTAATAAAATATATTATAGTATCTTAAATATAAAATAATTAAAGACCATTTAAGGCTTGTTTAAGGTTTTATCGGTACATTACTCCGTTTAAAATCCAATTATAATCCAAATAATCCGATTAAAAGAAGCTCAATTAATACTCTAAATCTAATCAAACTCAATATGAAACCTGCTTAGACCAATTCATTCATTAAATAAGTAAATCACGGTCCAGGATATAGGCCCGCAGGCCCGACCGATTGACAGTTTGACACCCTACTTGTGGCCCTGCGCTAATTAAATAAGCACTTGAGGCCGCAACTCCACTAGGAACACTGGATAGCAAACATTTAGGTTACCACTCTAACATGCGCCGCGGGTTTGCGTTGCGTCTCGAAATATCTAGTTATCAACCGCCAGAGGCTTTAGTTTGTTGATAATAGGACATAGATCGAGTTGGGGGAATTTTAGAAGAGCCAATCCATCTATCTATGACATTTTGGTTTCGAATTCTCGATATTGTTTGTTGTCTCGAAGTGTAGAATCCGAGATGGCGAGTGCGAGCGCTCTACTCTCACATCTGCGGCTCAACTACTGCTGCTGTAACCGTTTGAATTTCAACGGAAAGCAACGACCTTCTATGCAAATCTACAGTGGTAGAGATGGGTTTCGGATTTCGGAGACTCTTCGTCGTAAAAATTTTGGTCGTGTGGTTTGTTTTGCTGTTGAAGATGTGAAAACGCAGCAGGAATCGCAGGTGGGTGGTGTTGGCTCAGCTGTTCAAGAAAGGCCAGGTAAGGTATACTGGTTGGATTTTGTCTTTCTATTCATTTAATTTGTTTAATCTGATGGTTTCATGTACATTCCTATATGGGTTTTCCTCTCTGTGATGGGTTCTGTTGCTTTCTCCAACTAGTTGTTTCTTATTGTTGTGGGTGGTTTAATGGCTTTCACCATGTGGGTTGTGGTTTCTTTTATGGAGAAATAATCATCAATATTGGGTTTTTACTGCAAAATAGTGCATCTTGTTCCTCAAGAGCTTTTGATTTTTCCTCCAATTTTGTTTATCTTATAACAGACCAATATTTGTCATGTCTACAAGTAATTACTAGGGGTGTGTGTGTGTGTTCATTTCCTTATGTTGGTTACTCATATCATACGCATAAAACATGAAAGATGACCAGACCTCCAATCATCAGTTCCTATGGAGCTAGTTACTCATGATCATTCACATGTCTGACATGGGTTAGACTTGATAATTCTTTCTCTCTCTTTAGACATTACCTTGAACTTCCGAGAGTAATCGGAGAACATAAGCTTAGCAAAGGCTAAGAAGAAGAGTTGCTCCTTTATGTTCTCCGATCACTTTTCCCCAGTTCAACTCAAGCTTATAAGCTCTGCTTGCCTCATAGTTCTCTTATGACTAATTATTGCTATCCTCAGGCTTGAGTAAGCTCAGCAAGTATTTACCAGGCTTAGGCTTGTCCCCACTCATATGGACCTGAGGTAATAATATTGCTCCGCTTTAACCACCAAATTTGAAAGCCTCTAGATCCCCTGATCCCAAGTTTAGAATTCTGTCATTGGTTGGAACATGAGCAATATATATATGTCTTGGATCATATAACTATTATAAATATATATATGTCTACATGTATATATATATATATATATACATCTACATGTACTATTAGTATCTTTTTAGATTTACAAATTGTAATTAACTTTGGATACAATATTAACATGATTATGAGTTGAAATACTTTTTAGAAAGAATTATCAAGGGCATAATTTGAAATAATTGGAATCACTTTAGTCATATTTAAAGTGATTAATTTTTTACTTCTAAATAATCCATTAAACAATTGTTTACTTCCCCCCCCTCCCCCACACCCACCCCCCCGCTCAAAAAAAAAAAAGAAAAAAAAAAACAATGAAATTAAGATGTTGATGATTAGATAGAGAAGGTGGTACGCTTTCAATTTTACCTGTATCAGAGTTCAAACCAATATAACATAGGATCAAATATCGTGACCTTCACTTTTCAAATTTCATGGAGCAGAGTCTATACTCAATCTGCTTCATATGCCAGATTGCAGTTTTCGCTTTGGAGTGTTGTTCCTCAGTTCTGGTTACTAAGATCCAGAGTCTTCCAATCATTACAGGTAAAATGGGAATAGAATGAAAGAATTATGTGGAACATATTGTTAAAGTTATTAGTTATGATTCAATCTAATTTCTTGATAGTGAGGACTCAGACTGATCTGTTGGTATCTGACATGGATATGAGGTGTTTGAGTAAGTAATTGCGCTGAAAAATATATAGGTGTATGTAGGGAACTTAAGTGTTGGTCCTTGAAAGATACTCAAAAATAGTGCGCCTGAAATGTAAAATTTTGAGAATGATGTGTTCATTCTTTACTTGGAAAAATTTAATATTGAGTATGGACTGAGCCAAGCCCACTCCTGATCAGTTTGAGAGTGGGAAAGTTGACAATAATCTTGTTGATGGCCAGTTGAGCTTTTGAGTGATCTGAGCTAGCTCAAGCTTTTTGACAGCTATTATAGGATATTGGTTTTAATGTTCTCAATTTTTGAATTGAGTTCATATGATGTTTTGTTTAGAATGTATCTAGAGTTTATGTACGTAATAATAGAAATTTATTCTTTGCCTTCTACTTTGAAGGCCATCTTATCTCCCATGCTGGGATCAGGCAATGACATGGACTCCTACCCCATAAGATTGTGGGGATTTCTATCTAATATTGATTGGATTTTTTTTTCTCCTTATTGCAGATCACTTTGTATATAATTGAAAACAACATCTCATTCTGTATTTTGTGTTTGTATTTTGATATTTAGTCTTATACTTCTGTTTTCTAATGGAAGCAAAATTTTCCCTTTGATATTCTTGTTGTCATTTTCATCATAATTTTAATATAGGTTTATCTCTATGCAGTGCAACTTTTTTTTAAGGTAAGATTTCTAATACCCTGTTTTTCTGTTGGGATTATTTGCAACTACAGATCTAGCAGATAACTCGAGAGAAGAAATTATACAAAATGACGGTCAAAATAATGGAGATAGTGCTCTTTATAATTTTCTTTATCCTGATAATGAGCTTCTCCCGGATGATAAGGAGATGAGTATATTTGATCATCTAGAGGAGCTACGCCAGAGAATTTTTGTGTCAGTTTTGGCGGTTGGAGCAGCTATGTTGGGGTGCTTTGCATTTTCTAAAGAGTTGGTAATGCTTCTTGAAGCTCCTGTTAAATCGCAGGGGGTTCGCTTTCTGCAGCTTGCTCCTGGAGAGTTCTTCTTTACAACTTTGAAGGTAAGAACAAATGAAATGCTTAGAAGTTTAAAAGTCTTAACGGTGCTTGCTAGACAGAAGAGAGGAGTAGCGAATTATTTATCCTGAACAGCATCTTTTTTTGACCATCATACCCTAGGAAGAAAATTGTTTTCAACCATAATCATATAACTATTTCTATTCTACATTAAAGAAAACTGAATATAACTCTTCATATAAAAGACAATAAGAACTCTTTTCCAGAACTCGAATTGGAGGTTCTTGGTCATTTTGGACCTCAATGTATACTTCTATGAGAATCTCAATAGCATTATTTGATACTGTGATGCAGGTATCTGGATACTGTGGACTTCTTTTAGGAAGCCCAGTCATTCTCTATGAGATCATAGCGTTTGTTCTTCCAGGTCTAACAAAGGCAGAGAGAAGGTTCTTGGGGCCTATTGTTCTAGCCTCATCGATACTTTTCTATGCTGGTGTCATCTTCTCCTATTTGGTTCTCACTCCGGCAGCCTTGAATTTCTTTGTTAACTACGCTGAAGGGGCAGTGGAGTCTCTGTGGTCCATTGATCAGTACTTCGAGTTTGTGCTTGTGCTTATGTTCAGCACGGGCTTGTCTTTCCAGGTGAGGATGCTCATAAGATCATTATTATGATGGTTATTATTTATATTGTTCATAAAGGACATTATACCTTAGCAAGTGTTCGATTTTGTGACATATGTTGTTATAGCAATTCAGAATGTTGTATTTGACTAATATTTTAGCCTTAAAATTTAATATGTAAGATATATATTTTTATGGTCGGGGTGGATAGATAATAAGAAAATTTTATTGCAAAGAAAGAGAACAAATACAATAGCTATGATACAATAACAACAATAATAACCAAAGGAAGCTACCCATGAAGGGAACTACATAAGAGGGTTAAGGTCCCAGATACAAGGATTGCCTAGCTACACTACCCTAGCTAACTCGTCTGTCGAAGAGTTGGCCTAACAAATCCTCCAGGAGAAGCTAGAGTTCTTACTCACTCAGAAGAGACTTTTGCCTTACAAATAAGGTGAATATATTGCCAAGTTGGCCCATCAAAGGCCCAAGCCAGCCTTCTATATGAGTATCTGTCCTTCCATTAGAAAGAGCTAATTCTAAATGCTTGATATGAGCTTTTGGTCCTGCTGTTATAGAGTCACAGAAAATTACTGCGGCTAGAAAAAGACATTAACACTTAATCAACATGTTTATTGACAGCCCACATTATATCATCTGGTCATGTGTTGCCCAAGGAACTGTCATCCACGTTCAGCTTGATATAGGTTGGAGTCCGACTATGCTAAAACCTGATTAGAATTGGCTCCAGAAGCATCCGCAAGGTCTCAATGCCTCAGAAAATTGTCAATAGAAAAACCATGGAAGGAGTCTAATTAGAAGCCCATCTAGCAGTTATTCATTTCTATCACCTCCTGACCAGATCTCATCCATTCTATACACATTCTAATGTTTCTATCTTCCCAAATGGTCCAAATGCCAAAAAAAAAAAAAAAAAAAAAAAAAATCAGCTTGCCCCATAAATTGCACTAAATGAACGGTCAGCGAGTTGATTCTCCACTCATCAGACAGATGATACATACCTAAGGAAACCTATAGATCTTCTTTCCCTCCTTGTGAACCTGCTACAGGTGTTAATCTTCTTATGGGCCTAGCCATAGCTTATGGTTAACCTATAAAACATTAAACGATGCTCCCTCAACTTAACTTCTATTAGGGCTACCTCCTAGATCACCATAAAAATTTTCATTTCTTATATTATCTTTTCTAGTTTATCACTTATCTCTAAAAGCTCATCTCAAGTGCGCTTATTTTGTTTATTTATTTATTTTTATATAGGTAGGCCCCTAGGAGAGTAGAACTCATGACCACTTAATTGTGAAGTGTTGGTCCCTTGCCAGCTGAGCTACTCTCCCTTGGGGTATTTTGTTTCTTTGTTGGCCAACATTCAGCTCTATACGACATTGCTGGTTTTATAGAATTTTCCTTGAGCTTTAATGGGATGCGATTATCACATTACACTTCAGAAACATCCCTTCACTTCATCCTCTGTGCTCTAATTATATAAGAAAATTCTTCACTGTCTTAAGTTATTAGTAAAAAATTTCATAGTACCTTTGTGATAACAAATATATAATTTTTTTTTTCAGAAATAAATAATTGAAGGTTAGAAAAGATGTTTATTCACTGTCAACTGCCATTTTGATTACCATGATCATTAATATTAGGTCAAGATCCACGCCTGTTGCTCTTTTGTTGTTTGTCCTACACTCCTGTAGTAATTGCTGTTAACTACTGTGTGCGTTTTATTTCAATTTTCTGCAGGTTCCTGTTATACAACTGCTATTAGGACAAGTTGGTCTAGTAACGGGAGACCAAATGCTGTCCATTTGGAGATATGTTGTGGTTGGGGCCGTTGTTGCTGCTGCCGTGCTTACACCTTCAACTGATCCTTTAACACAAGTGCTTTTGGCAGGGCCTCTGCTGGGTCTCTACTTGGGAGGTGCATGGATGGTTAAGTTTGTCGGGCGTTAATTGTTGCCTAGTCATGGTGGCATAGAAGATTTATTTGGCAATTACTATGGATTTCACATCAAATCATCCAAGAAGTTTTTTTTTTAAAACACCCATGGAAAAAAATTCAGTATCAGCTTCACTTCATCTTTTTGTGATGATCCCCATCTTTCCACTATCATATTCAAAATTTCTATTTGTATTGCTCTATGCATAGGTGACCACACAGTGACAGTGTAAATGGAATCTTCAAGTTGTAATATTCAGTTGTATCTAATTGATAATATAAATTCTTCCGTCCAGTGGTTTGACCAGCAAAAGGGTAAATGATGAGATGGTTTAAGCATCGACAGTTCTTGTGGGTTTTTCTCCATGGCTCTCATCTTTCCAGGTTAAAACCATGTAAAAGAGAAACTTTCAGGTAAAGATTACTTGGGTTTTAACTGGAAATGCAGGGTGTGCTAAAATGATTAGAATTGGAGGGTGATTAACATCCAAATTGAATCTGCTACCAGCTCTGATGTTGCTGTGTGTGTACACATATGAACGAGATTTTTGAAGGTAACATTTGTTCATAGATTGGTATCTGAATTTCACTATTATTAAGCATATCTAATTTGGTGAGAAAAGTTGAGACTTGAGAGCAGATGGAGCATTGAACTTCTGGAAGCATGTGAGGGGGAGGTAAATAAGGGGGTGAAAACTTTAAAGCTCAGTTTGGATCTTGAGAATCCAAACTGCCAAAAATTGCCTCTGGTTTTCTGTTGAATGAGTTGATGTTGATCAGCCTTAGGGGAGTTCATTCATGTCTCCTCAGCCAAATCCACTTTTCTTTGGTGGAATATACAATAACGATTAACAGTAGCCTTGACACTCCTATATATATTAAGCATGCTTCCCAAAATCATGGGACCATACAAGTTGATGCTCATAAGTGAAAACCCATGTTGGGACTAGTCTATAGATTTGAAAAATCGTAATCAGATCAGCAGAATAGGCTGGTTCCTGTTGCAGATCCTGATTCCTTGACAATTCACAATTTTGAACCCGGAAGTTCCACATGGGAGTGCTGATGATTCTGAGCACCATAAATAAGCTGAGTTATTGGTACTTGTGGTTTTCCCATTAGAGACATGAATTTAAGACTGAAAATAGTAATGTTAGAAAAAAAAAAAAAAAAATCAGAATACTTCTTGTGTTTACTGCCGTACTGGGATGATTCCTATTCAGACATTCAAATGCTTGGGAAACAGAATGAATGGTTAAATATCAGATTCACCTTCATTTCTTCCCCACCTCCCCAAGAAAAGGGCTTAAAAAAAAAATGTCGATATCACACACAGAATTTTAATTTGGGTTGTATAAATGACTATGCTTGGGTGCTAAGACAGAAGAAAATGGCTCTTATAGTGCTAGAATTAATAACTCTGGTTTTTAGAGACCCAGAGACAGGGAAAAGCATCAACTGCTTACAGCGATAATAATTTAGGGTTAAAACAATGAGCTGCCAACAGAAAATGTGCTTTCAACTAATGCTCCTCAAACTCTAATGCAAAATACTGTTAACACTGCAACCGAGTTCAGATAACTTCAATAACACAGGAAATTTATCAGCAACAAAAAATGGAAGGACCAGGATTCTGTCATCCAAGATCTTCATATTAACTGTTCTTTACATGCTGATGGCAACATTATGCATTTTGGATTGAAGATCAGTAGTATCCGGGGTTGAGGAGCTCAATTTAGATTCAAGCATTCTAACTGAATTGTCTAAACCTTCACACGCCTGCAAGAATCCTTCTGAGGGTCCTATAAAGATGCTGACTTCTACCTTCATTTCATTAATTCCAACAGAAATTTTCTCTGCTGCTGTTTTCAATGCAGAAACCTCCTGTGGGGGGTAGAGACTAGCTCCAAGCTCATCAACCTGAACCCCAATCCCTTGAGAGATTTTTAACAATCTCTCCAAGGAATCAATAGGGTGACTGCTATTATTCGAATTTAACTGTTTAAGCAGACTGCTAATGAAGCGGATAAGTTCCTTGAGGACAATGAGTGTGTCAGATACCACATCAATGGCCAATTGGGCAATTTTCATCTCATCAAGAGACAGGTCATTACCAAGGTCACAGTCACTTGAATTATCATGATTGTCTGGCTCATTTTCTACATCTGCAGCAGCCTCATCATGCATTTCATCCGCTTGATCAGCAGAACCTGGCTTGAGCTCCTTCATTTCACGCAATACATCCTTTACTGACACTGCAACCTGTGTTATTGCTCGTCCGATGGCAGTGTAGTTTGTGGTTGGAGTCTTCTTAAGAGCATTACAAGCATCCCAAACAGTGCCAGCCAAATGTGGGATTGACAACTTGCTATCTTTGTTACGAGATCCTGTACATCTTTGGATGTTAGAAGTTATACTGAAGTCCCCCTTTTTCACAGTTAATTATTTTGAAGATAAAAAATAGAGACTATTTCCTTTATTTTCTGAAGTCTGGTTCTTCCCAAGGACTCATACTCATTCTCATTCTCATGGTCAAGAAAGTGATGTGTATGGATAATAATTCATAACAAAATTGGATGTTAAGAAATTTCACATTTAGGACCTTACAAGTTGCTTATAAATTATTGCTAGGTATATCGATGCAGGAATTCTTAAGATTTTGTAAAAATTAACAGTACAAAGAAAGCAGCTTTGTACTCCCCAAAATGTTTCCGAAGGCAATAGTGAATAAGAAATAAGAACATGATAATCCTTGAATTATGATTTATTGAAACACTAGGTAAAAATCATCCTCCTTTTGATTTTTCTACAGATTCTTCTAGATATAGTCCAAGCACTGGCTAGACACTGGCTGGAATGAAAGGAATTTATCTCGTTTTTGGGTGTTAAATGTAAGGGTTGAAACATAATAATTTTGCAATGAAAGAAAATTTATTTGATAAAAAAATAATTTTCCGGAAAGAAAGAGTGCTCACAATAAACAGCTAAAAAAAAAAAAAAAAAACGAATGCTCACAAGAGTGAATCACTTCAAAAAGATCCACAACTAATAATAGAACCCCACAAGGAGATAACGGTGATAGGATTTTTTATGCACTATTCCCCTATGCCCCAATTGTCAAGCCCATCAAACAACCTACTATACCTTACCTAGATGTTCCTCCAGATGAAAAGAGACCTAGCCCTTGTCATGAGATGAGAATAGGCTAATAGGCTAATATATTCAAAGTCATTAGGACTTGTAGCACCTTCATTCTCAGGGACCAATGCGATGAAGCAGATTATGTTTATAAAACCCTTTCTCATACTCCAGGCTCACCATTATTTTTCCCCTTTTTCTTGAAAATAGTTCACAACCAAGGCAAAACTTTGGACTTGGGGAACACAAACTCTGATTCCGTGTTATACAATGAAGAACCAAAGTAGCCAAGCAAAAGTTCCCAAACAAAAGTCTATCATCTTTCAATTATTCTAGTGACAAATTGACGTATAACAAGAGAGGTTTCAGCACAAGTATTCACGCCAGAATAGGTTCAAATCCTAGTCTAGTGGGTTAAATTAGTAACCTAATAGGTTATATGGGTCATAGGCTGGGAATTTTTATGTTTATTATTGTAATAGACCTATTTTGGCCATAAATTAGAAATAAGTGGCCCACATGAAATTAACTGATGAGTTGTATCAAGTCCTCTAAAGTTGTGAGATGTCAAAAGACTAGCTTCATTGTCAGCTGTGAAAGAACTCGAAAATGTTAAAATCATTAAATATCTTGAAAAGAGTTCCAACATAAGTCCTTGGAAATGTACAGGCCATTAAGTCTATAAAGAAGATTGAATTAGGGTCTAGAACCCTTGCAACCTCTCTATAAAAAAAGCTGCCTTTAAGCGTTTAAAATCAGAATTTGAATGAAATTGAATTTATAAAATTCTTCTGTGAGAAATCAAAACCGCAATGAGGTGCTAGGGTGGTTAGTGAGATTCTATCCTAGGAATAGGGTGAGACTCTTCAAGTCATATCTTCTTATTTTTCTTACTTCTTCCTCTATTATTAAAATTTCTCATTCTGGTTGCATTCTCACCTCAATTCTGTCTATTGAGGATTTTGATTTTTTTGCAAGGACTGAACTAGGATCCTGTTACAAATTGGATGCTACATGATGACAATAGAAAATAAGCTTCCGACCATGTTTGCTAGTACACATGCATAGAAAAGGGGAGGCAAGGCTGTGTGTATGTTTGTGTGTGTGTGTGTGTGGGAGTGAGGGAGGGATTACCATAAGAAGAAACCGCCTCTTTCATTAATGAAAAGCTGCAGTTAACAATTTGCTGTGCAGATGCATGAACACTGGAACAAAGGGTCGGACCAGCACCCACAGTACTCCCATGGGTATGTAAAAGGAAACCCTGAAGCATGTTGAAATATACTCCCATATTTTCTTCTAGCTCTTTCACATCCGGTGCATCTCCTGTCCATAGCACTCCAGCTGGATAGACAACACAAAGAGAAGTTGGCAGAATGAGTCCATCTACACTATAAAGAAATACACCATAAAGTAAACCCAAATTAGCTGCTTTCATTCCCTGGGGTCTTATATTCTTATCTTCACCTTATCATTGGCCCCACAATTAAACAGAAAAACAGTTTTGGAATGAAATAGTTGAGTTAATGAAAACATAAATATTTAGACCAACATAACGCCATTATTGTAACATAAAAAAATAAACAAGGCTCGCATTTCTGCTTTTCTTTTCTATTGAAATGTTGTATTATGTAAAAATGCACTATCTTCAGGCATGTTGTCTTAGAATCAGCATGATATACTTTAACTGGTGCTCGTGCATTTCTTGTTCACAGTAGTAGTTATAGCATACTTTTAGCACAGGAATTATAAGCTGTAGTATTTTCAAACGTTTTATAATCAAAGCAGTATCTTGGTTCATCAATCCCCCAAAGAAACAAACAAACAAACAAAGAAAAAGCAGCATCTTGGCTATTACTGGGAGCCTCAAACCATTCAAGGTCTTTATCTGGGAGCAAGAGGACATGAACTTAGTATTTATCTTCGCATGCAAAATATAATTCTATAGTCTATAGTCCACGAATAAACCATTCTATAGAAAAAAAAAAAGTTTCCCTTCTAAAGGAAGAAATTTAATATTAAATTCATGTTCTCAAAGACTCAAACTAAGACACCATATTTACCCAAAAA
>NC_056562.1:369880-406786 GCF_013358625.1 Macadamia integrifolia | reverse complement strand
GAAAAAAAAAAAAAAAAAAACTAAGACACCAGATTCGCAGGAAAGTACCCAAAAGTAAATAAAATTAATAGACCAGAACCGAATAAAGAAGCATGGAGTGTTCAAAACAAAGAACAATACCCACTGTAGCTTGTTTTGATACTTGCTCCCCCATTTGTATCACCTCGTCCCAACTTACCTTCTCCAGAGAAGCAGCAGGTGTATGACAGAAAACCTACAGCGACAAGAGAAGAGCACATCGAAAATAAAATTCTATTCAATTTGAGAACAGAAATTCCAAAAGAAAGAAAAGGGTCTGCAAGAATAGGTGAGTTCTGAGATGGAATTTACCTGTAAGGTCTCATGAATGTTATTCAAGTGAGAGCTTAGAAGTCGGCTGAGGTGCTCCTTCGTGGCTTTTCCCATCTCTAGACTCAGTTTGTAAGAGGGGAAGTTGCAGGATTAGCTAATTGCCTATTCGATTGTATAATTCTTAAGTAGAGAATCGAGTGATTCAATAGGGTATCAACTGGAGATGAAATTGAGCTTCAAAGGCCAAAACAGTCAGATGGGTATCTGATGTTTATCAACGCAAATTCATGTGGGTACCACTTCAGCTGCGTTCCAATCTAACGGTTGAAATTATATAGCACTGAGCCACATTCTTCTTTTATATCCTTCCCTAAAATAATCTCACCTGACCCGAACTGAATGGGTATTTGTTCGTTGAGCTTTGCTTAGCTTTCCTCTGGCCTTATCGAGTTCGAAATTATCTGTAATTGGTGTTGAGACTTCAGACTCCAGAACTCCCCAGAGGGAATCTTATGTAAGCAACTCAAAGCTCTCTCTCTCTCTGTATGTCATACTTGTTTTATGCAACATATGTTCTTTGGGTTTATCTTTCATCTGTTTGGGGTTTGAATTCTTGGGCTATTGCAATTTCAGCCTTTTGGTTACAAATGTTCTATTAGGAGCTCCAATTCAACTGCAGAAAACCAGAACTTTCATATAGTTTGCTGTTTTGTTTAATACAGGTAGATATCTATGACTATGTAAACAAATTAGAGCCTTAAGTGATTTTGATTGTTGGAAACTTGAATTTGTTTGAAAACTTGAAAACTGATTCAATGGGCTGGCGTGGTTGATTTGTTTTATTGCTTGCATGTTGTTTTGGGAAATGCTTGAGAAAAGGACATCTGGGCACTGAAAATTTCTGGTGTTCCTTCTGTCCGTTTGCTTTATCTTTAGAAGTTAGGACTTAGGAGGTCATGCTTGTTTCTTCCAATTGATGAATCGGCCGTCATTTTACTGATTGTTGAGACACAGGTAGATACATGGTTGCTTGCGGATGAGTTGAGGAGTTGAGAAGGAAGAATGGAAAACATCACAGCAAGTGAATTGGCTGGGTTTGGAGTTGGGACTGTGCTGCTCTGTGCCACTATTGCTGCCCCCAAGATCGATGCCCTCATTTCAGCTTCCCAAAGGAGGTAATGAAGCATTGTTTTATTTTATTATTGCCCTTTTTATTTTATTTTGAAGCATTTTTTTTTTTAATCTTAATCTCAAGAACCAAATTTAAATTTTATGGCCATTATTGCTAGAGACATTGTTCTTCTAGAGAGAAGCCAAAGATGAATCTGACAGCGGAAAAATACTATCTTAAGAGATTGTCTTTTATTGTATTTAGGTTTG
Organism: Macadamia integrifolia; assembly: GCF_013358625.1. Lineage (NCBI taxonomy): Eukaryota > Viridiplantae > Streptophyta > Magnoliopsida > Proteales > Proteaceae > Macadamia > Macadamia integrifolia. The sequence goes on along the minus strand of NC_056562.1, from coordinate 405,115 downwards.
CTCTTAATATTATCAGGACATAGATCTTGGCATAAGCTGTAGTATAGAACTTATGGAATGCTTGACTAAGGGTATTGGTTGATTATATTATTTGGTCTTAATAATCCAATTAGTCTGCTCTATGAGTATTCGGGATTTTTAAATCAAATAATCTGTGTCACAGACACAGAAAGTGGAGGAAATGAGGGAGACTAATTGCTTGATACCATATTTATACCTAGATAAATTTTAGAAGGAGAACTTAATTTGCATTTGATTGTTTGCAGCTTAGAGAACCTTGTAGATTATTACAGATAGACGTATCGTAGACATTTCTGCTTGTAGAGTTGTATGCCCTTAAATTAATGTATGTTAACGCATGATTAGTCAGAACTCATCCACCCAGATCTACAGCCATTTTTCATGTGTGACAACGGAGTTTTTGAATATGCAGTTCATTGGGTATGTGCAAGAGATGTGGTGACTTGAGGATCATAGCATGCTCAAGATGTAAAGGAGCTGGCTCTGTCAGACAAGTTGGACCATTCAGTTTTAGCCCAGTGGATGACATCTATCAGTTGGTTGGTGGTAGTGGCACAAAGGTGAGGTCCGTTTCATGTGCCAATTGTCAAGCCAAAGGGCACATATGTTGCCCTATTTGCTCTAAGGTACCATAAATTTGGGACTAGTTCATCTAGTACCATCTTCACTGTTGACTCATGGCATCCTACATCTAGTACTGCATTCCATGGATGTAGTTAGCAAATTTATTAGCTGTAATGCTTTCTTTTGTAAAATGCACTGTCATGGGTATGTGCTTTGTATTAATGGACTCTACAACTGATGCTGAGCATGCATTACACCTTTGATACTCCTGAAATTTGTTAATGAAGCTTGAAAAAAAAAAAAAAATTCTTGTTTCCATGTGGCATTGGGTGGCTGAATTTTGCTGAAAGGATAGGAAATTACTTGTTCTTGGGCTGCCAACTCAGCTGTCATATGTTAGAATTTATTAAAGCATCTGTCACCTGCTGCTGGCCTCTTTTTACCCCCTCTTTTTTTTCAAGTTTATATGCTCTCAATTGCTCTTCAGATGTTAAACTTTGCAGAAAAAATCTTGACATGGCACTTTTGCATTTTCTCTGGTTTTGGCACACCTTACTGCGACAATTTGATGAGGGTAGGCTGCACCACTTGCTCAGAGAATTTTCTCTTTTCTTCTTCATGTTAAGTTCAGTTCCTTTTTCTTTTAATTCTTTTAGTGCCAATGTTGGTAGGTCCATTCAAACTCCTTATCGTTTAAACTGGCTTAACAGGCGAAACAAACAACAGAGAAATGGGAAAATTTCAATGGGCCAGTATTTTTACCCTTTTTCATGAGAATAGGACCATTTTTATCTCCAGTTTAGATCAACATATTGTATATTCAGCCCCAAAGGAGTTTTGTTGGGAATCAGACCATTGTGGTGGCTGGTTCCAATTGAACCAGGTTCAACCGGCCAGCCCAGTGGTATATTTATGGTTTTATACTATGGAATATGGATCAGAGTAGAAAGTCAGAATGATCCAATGAACCAGCCACCTCAATGGTATATTTATTCTATGGCACAAAGTGGAAAGCCAGGGTGACCAAATCAAATGCAACAGAGATTACCTGGGCTCCATAAAAGTAACAGGTAGGAGAAGGTAAAATGTTTTTTTTTTTTCCCTTCCATGTAAATGATTTTTCATAAATGAAATAGAAAATCTAGTAAGTTATTTAAGCTTTTTAATAAAGTATAAGCATCGAAGAGTAAAGCAAAACATCTACATGGCCACTTATAGGAAGGTAGAATATGTAGTAAGAATATAAGACCATTACTATAATCCTTTACTTGTATTGGCCAAAGTTATATCCTTTCTGAACCTTATCACCATGGCCTACCTATAATTAAACCTTTGATCAATGAATGATAATCATTAAAATTCTTGAACTTTTTTCGAGTAAATGTAGCTTGAAAACAAGGTTATTGTTGTCTCTTGGCATAGATTTATGGGCTGAATCTTGTTGAAATGAAAGAGATTTGCTGACCTCTTTTAGGCCCTGTCTGGATAGTGGGGTGTGAAATTAAGGGCCCGTTTGATAACGTTTCTGCCGTTTCTTGAAATAGAAACGGCAGAAGCATAAATTTCTATTTCTAGAAACAGAAACTGAATTGAAGGTGTTTGATAAGTCATGTTTTTAGAAGTCGATAGCAACCAATGAAAGAATGGCCACAAATCGTTTTCAGAAACGGCGAAACAAGTTGAACTTGTTTCGCCTAAGTCGTTTCTTGAACCATAAATAAGTAAAAATTTCTATTTCTATTTCTATTTCTGAAAATAAGTGAAACGAAACAGTTTTATTAAACGCTTTTTACTCCGTTTCTGCTGTTTCTGGAAACAAAAAAGGTAGAAACGCGTTTCTTGAAATGTTATCAAACGGGCCCTAAGAGTTGTTAGGATGGGTTCCACATGTTTTATTAGGGGTTTGGGAGGGGGGGTTTGAAGACTAGGGAAAGTAAAGTTGGACTTTTCCACCCAAGGTTCATCCCTTTTCCGCAAATAGAGGGAGTGAGGAAAGGGGTGTGGGGGTGAAGAATATTGGATACAAAACATTAATCTCATATGTTCTGACTCCCCCTCTTTCCTCCCCCTCCCCCTCCCCCTCCTTTGGTTGCGTTTGCAATAATATTTGCTTTAAATTAATCAGAGATTGTAATTTGCAACTATTTTCTTGGCATGCAACTTCCCATTTTCTTTTAGTTCCAACATGATCAAACACCCTTCCAATACAAAGGACTGCCCTGAGCTTATGAAGTACAGCCTCTCCTAAACTTTTGCTTTGCTAGGTTCTCCTAAGCCAACCACAGTTCAAAAATTCAGGTTTGAGACTATTTCGGATGGAGAATAATTCGAGTTCTGTTTTCACCAACTGAAAAATTCGGCCGAAAAATTGGGCTATGGGAAAGGGATTAGATTAGTTCAGAAATTAATTATTTTATGTTTAAATTGTCAAAACACAAAATTCGGTCCATTTTCTTACAATCTTAATGAAATTTTGTATTGTCAAACAGAATTATTCCCGAGGACTGAATTTTTCATTCCCTAAATTAATTGTGAAAAAATAATAATAATAATAAAAAAATTCTCTTATAGAGTTTCAAAACAAAGAAAGGAAAAGGTGGATAACTTGCTCTTCTAGAGTTCAAAACAAAGCAATTTTTACAGAGAGGTACCAGCAATAAAGCCCATCTTTGTTGTGATGGCAATAAGAGAAACAAATAAACTTCAGCTATGATATAAAGATACCAATCGTTGTTCCAAAGAACCCGCTTGCCTTGTTTATTTCAGGAATAACTATGTACGGAATTGAAAGATTACAAACACCAAAATAAATAACTGTTACAAATAATGACAAAGTTCATGGAGTTCATAGCCACCAAGGGCCAGCATTCCTCTTCATTGTATATCTATCTCTAAGAGTTTGTGAGAATAATGAGGGTCGGACTTCCTTGGCTCTCTCTCCTTTTCATTACATTGCTCGTGTTCCCAGAAGTAACAACTGTGTTATCATTCTTAACTCTCAATATATTGATTTCTCAAACAATGCTACTGTTAGCTTTGTTTTCCTCTTCACCTTGTGTTATCCTTTGGATGCGCAACTAGATAAAAAGGAAGCTAGCTTACTAGTAAGTAGTAACCTTATTTACTTTAATCCATTCTCTAGTGAAAATTTTCCCTCAAATATCCTCTCCCTAGCTTTGATTGCCTGCAAGATAAAATATTAAAAACCAACTTAACAGCTATATCAGATAAATGGACAAAAAAAACTAATGCAATTCTACATTGAAAATCAACAAAACACAGATATGGCCCCAAATCAATATTTGAAGCAGTTAATTGTACTAAACAACTTTCAGTGAGAATTGAAGTGTTACACCGATCTAATTTTATGCTTGGGCTTGGTTATTAAATGCATCTTAGTCTGAACATTCTAAAGATTTTGTCTGGAGCATAGATGACAGTTTTTGATAAAGCTAAGAGATCATAGAAGGAGAACACACACACACACATATATATATATATATATATATATAAAAGAAAAAAGAGGAGAAAAAACCAACCTGCTTTTCCCAATTTGTGAAGCATGTTAGAAGGGCTAGCATAGCTGATTGTAAAGTAGACCCAATCAGAATTCCAATCCACAAGCCCTTTCCTCTGAAATGTAGTCGGAAAGCCAATATAGCAGCTATAGGGATCCCAACAAGATAGAAAGCCCCAAGGTTGACATAGGCCCCTAAATGCTGCCAACCACTTCCTCTAGCAACACCTAGAAATATTTAAAGTGAATAATAGTAGCTAACTTAATATGAAAATGAGAAAGAAATCCGGATCTTTGTTTAATGACAGAAAAAATATAATGATAGATGGGTAGGAAACCAACCTGAAAGGACCCCTTGCAGGCTGTCCATGATGACTGAGATACAAATTAGGGGAACCATCTCCTTAACGTACTCTATGACTTCCTTCTCATTGCTGAAAGCATAACCAAGAATATGTCGGCAGGAAAACAGGATCGAACTTACTATGAGAGTCTCTGTAACTGCAATAAGCATCACTGCACAGACAGCCATACGAGCCCCACGTGGGTTCCCAGCTCCTAATTCATTTGAAACTCGTGTGCTACAGAGTAGAAGATTTATTCTTGTGTCAATAATACACAAAAATAGTTATATAGGGTACATGCATATGTACTATTGTTTTTTACAAACCATTTTGTTATATGCAAAAATATGTGGATAGTTAGATATAATTGTGAATATTCACATATGGATGTAGAGTTTTAGATTACAACATTGAAACGCGTGTGCATGCATAACACATTGTACATATAGTCATATATGCCATGCTACTGTGCCTTGGATGATCCAAATCTCCAGGTCTGGCGCTGATGAGTACATTGAACTGTCCATGTGTCTGAAAGCCCTCACAGCCCAAGCATAATGACGTAATTATAAGGGGTGTACTCTGCTAGCCTGTTGTGTGGGCCTTCCACTGGGGGGCCATTATGCCAAAAACATAATGCTTACATTAAAAGAAAATAAAAGATGATCTAGTGGGAAGTTTCAGAGCAAACCTTACAGCAGCACCAACTCCATATGGTATTGTATAGAGCAATGAGATGGAGGTGAGGCTGTTCACAAAGATTATTACGGATTAGATGTCTTTCCTTCTACAAAGTGAGTCTTAATAAACCAAATCATCTACAACTTAAAGACTTAATTCCTATCCATTAATTTTAAACGTTCAAAGGGGTCAAATCATCAAGAAAATAAGAACTTAGAGAGCCATACCAGACAGAAAGCACTGAGGTCTCAAGCTCTGGATTTGGTAAAAGCCCAGACAACAAGACGAGCAGCTCAAAAGACCACCATTCAAGACTAGAATCATGCATTAACACAAAAGGTTGTTAGAGAGAAGAAAAAGATGGACAAAACTGTTATTTCTTGAACAAATTAATAAAGAAGGAAATATACCAAATCATCACAGCGGATGGGATAGCAAGTCGGAAGAATTCGCTGATACCTTGGAGTGCCTCCATTGAGAATGGCACACGAGTTTTCTCACAAGAGGGACAGTACTTCATGTACATTATGAGGAAGATCGTGTTCAACCAATAGGAAATGCCGATTGCTAATGCAGCTCCAACGTTTTCTAACCCAGACTTAAATACTAGGACCCAACAAAGGGGGATGTGTAAAAGAAGAGTTGCGCAAGAGCTTAAAAGCATGGGAAGGATCATACTTTGAGACTGGAAGTATCTGATGAGTGGTTGAAGGGTGGCACAAGCTAGTAGAGCAGGGATAAGCCACATTGCGTATTTGCCAGCTTCAGCTGAGATTAAAGGGTCCTGGCCTATTAAAGAAAGCAGCTTTTCCAATGAGATCCATATGAGGGAAATAGGAAGACAAACCAGGGTGAGAGAGACAATGGCGCTGTAAGTATGAATCCCAAGCTTTTTATATTGTTGTGCTCCATAAGCTTGTCCACACAGTGTTTCTAGTGCACTTGCCATTCCTAACTGTTTGTCAAGAAGAAAATTCCATTAGTTTTTCTTTTTCTTTTTATTTTGAAATATCAAATGAACCAACCAGCAAAAAATTATATCTAGAAAATCAATAACTAGGATTTATAAACCCATTACATTTATAATAGATGGAAACCTACCCCATATCCCCTTCTTAAAAGCATTATGGGAAATAGGAACTATCAAAAAGCAGTAATAAAAGTTGGGCAATGCCTCAATAGTATTACAGGCACTACATGTTGATGGCCATGTGACATTACATATATCATATACTGTGAGCTAACCTCACAGATTTGGTGTCTGATAAGCCTTACAGCTCAATGATAAAGTCAGAAAAATAATTTTATTTTTTGAAATTTATGAGTTACTTGGATCTGTATGTCTTGTTTGTGTAGAGTATTGGGCCACCCACACAGTCCTTTCTTTGAGATCAGTAAGACCCTTTTGTCCTTTTGTCCTTTTGTCCTTTTGAAGGACAGGACCTGAGGGAGCATCCTCCAAGTTCAAGTCATCCAAAAAAAAAAACATTTTATCAAGAGGGCCCATAGTGGGGCCCATATCGACACATATGTGGGCGTGGGCCCCACTGTTTCAGTGCCTGAGATCCCATGAACTAGGGAAACACTACAGTGGTTGTACACGGTTCCATGGTTCTCATGGGCTTTTTCTGGTCCAAGTGGATGTCAGGATCTTACATGAACCGGGTTTTCCTGGTTTACTGTAAAGGTGGCCCGGGTTCCTCGTTAACAAAAGAGTAAACCCAAACATAGCAGTCCAGAAAAAACCAGACCAAATCGAACAATTGGCTCTAGATTGACCCAATGGTAATCCAAACTGACCAGCCCAATCAAAATCAGACCGAACCGATCGGTTGACACCCCAGAACACAGAATGCAGGAATCAGGACATGGCCTTTCTGTGGCCTCAATTCATGAAACTTGATGCGTGAAATAAAATAAACAAAAAGCGATTACGAGAAATAAATTTTAAAAAATGTAAATTAAGTATAAAAAATTCGGTACTAAAATGTGAAAACCAGTTGCTTCAGCGCCTTTAATGTTACAAAAGTGGACAAGCATGAACCGGCCCCACCGAGCAAGAAAAAGAAAGCCTTTGCACGGCTTCTTGATGGTGGTGACTGGTGAGTGGCTCATGACTCATGAGCGTGGTACCCAGATGGGAACCGCATAGAAGATCCTACCAAGGTTCAACTAAATCTCTTTCCTTTCTGGATAAAAGAAAAATTTTAACTTTAAATCAATGAAGACCACCCAAATCCTGTAGATACTTCTGAGTTTTAATGAAATTAAATAAATTCAAGTCAATCACTTGGAAGATGCGAGGAAAAGAAAACCCAAGATGCGATTGATCGACATCCTCTTGTCGGCCATTAGATCATTAAAGAATAGATACATCCTTCCCTGGATGTTTCCAAAGAAGCACTTTTCTCAACGAAGGAGTGAAGGGTGAAGACCTAAGTGGAAGACCTGACCTAGTTACTCTATCTAAATTCTGAAACCCCTTTCAAAATTCCAATCCGCCCCAAATTGAAGAGAAATCAAGAATCAGGCAATCAATAATTCATCAATGCCGTAAGGAAAACAAAGTAAACTATTGAATGGTTGAAATCCAAACTGTGAGAACAAAATGAATTTAATGAAGCAAGAAATGAAGGCAGAGGAGAACTTACGATGAGACTGAAACCGGTAACACCGGTGAGGGAAGTAGCTATGGAGGTGCTGGAGAGTTCAAGCTCACCGAGGTGGCCGACCATCATGAGGGAGATGACCTGAAGCAGGTATTGCGATACTGTGACCGCCACCATTGGACCTGCTATGAATCCAACTTTCTTCACTTCCTCTACAATCACTTTCCATCTCAAAACCTCTCCTCCTCCTCCTCTCTCCTTCGCCAACAAACTCTCCTCCATCTGCTAACCCTAAGTAAGGTATTAAGCAATCTCTGCTATTAATTGTGTCACTTGCAGAGATGGAATTGATATAAGCGTTAAGCTTCGCTGCGCCGTCTATGGAAAGAGGAAGAAATTGAATGTTCATGCCGTCGTTCCTTGGTGGCTTTATAGTGTCCTCGTAATGGTTGCAATCGGCCGGTTCGGTAATGGTTTCGGCCGGGCTGAATACGTTTCCGTGGGGGTTTTGTTTTGGTTGCCAAGTGGAGAATTCTGCGTGTGGTTCTGATTTGGTTTTCCCATTTTCTGCTGGCCCATACCAGGTGCTGGATCGATTGGTTTGATCCTTGGGTCAACCCAGCCTGCAAACCACTATTCAAGGAATTGGAATCGAATCCGGTCAAGTTGGATTGAAATCAAATTCTTATCGGTTTGGTTTTGGGTTGGGGTTTTAAAAAACCAAAAGAAATTGAGCTGAATTTCTATTGAGCTGAATTAAACAGATCAAATGTTACATGAAACAAAAAATTGGACTAAATCCAATAAAAACTGAGACCAGACTAATAGTAACATTTAAGAAAAAATAAAAAATAAATAAAGATTTTCTAATTAATTTCATGGGTTGGGAATTGCTACCTAGTTGCATGGCCATTACCCTAACATAGGGACCAACTAGAGGAGATTTACATGCATCCAACTTGGGAGGCAACGTGGTCTTTTCACCACCCCTGTAGGGGCATGCAACCTGATAACGATATTTTTGTTATTATTATTTTTTTTTTTATTATATACATATATATAGCATATTTATTATACCATCCTTTTTTTTATAAGTTATTGATACCTATTACTATCCATATCAACTTATGGGGACTAATCTCACATTGATTTTCTATGGGAATTGATATGAGTTGATATGATCTTGGGTCCGCTCACCTTGTAAGTTGGTTTATAGGGTTGAGTTCTTTTAGGACTATATCAGTGGTATCAGAACGGCTGATCCTCAACCCAACTCGTGCACAAAAAAGACGACCTAGTGCCAAAGTGAGAACTCCTAAAAAGCTGGGCTAACATGGTTTATAGTACCTTTTTATTTATCTTTATTGGTACATTTATATTTATTTTTACTTTTATATTTAAATAGTTTTCTCTACTCTTCTTCTTTCTCTCAAACTTCCCCACTTTTCTCTCCCATTGTCCCAGCCGATCCTCCTATCTATGTTCTCCTCTCTCTCCACTTATGAATGTACTATATTTGTCTACTTTTCTTCTTCCTCCCAAACAAAAAGAGAATTAAAAACCTCAGTTGGTAGAGAATTTGTTCTTTTTCCTCTCTCTCCAAACTTTTCCCTTTCCGGGTTAATTTGAGAGAGAGAGAGATTGATTCTTTTTTATAGAAGGGAACATGAGAGAGTTCAAAAGGAAAAGGAAGAAGAGTGACATGGAAGAGTTTATGAGAGATTTTTTTGGTAAAGGGGGAAGAGCCTTTTTATATCGCATGTGATGTATTCCAGCAAAACCGACTCTCTCAATCTTTCTCCCATTCTCTTGCACGAGCTAGGTTTTTAAGAGCAGGCTCAACCGAGAGAGGGAGAGAGGGAGAGAGGGAGAGAGAGAGAAAGAGAGAGAGAGAGAGAGACCCACTCAAATCTGTACAACTGCCTTTCTTTCTTATCGATTCTCAACTACACATATAGTCCTGAAACTTCCGCTTCATTAATTCATCAAACACATAATTCTTCTTCGCCAATTTAGCCTTGGAATTGTCTAGGAGGAGGTTTTGTAATTCATTAAGCTTGTGTTGGCAGTAAAATCCGAAATTCCCTCATAAGCCGCGATGTGGTGTCTAGGAGGCTTTGTAATTCAACTATGCTCTCTCTCCCTCTCCGTTGTTAGACCAGTACTTGACAAGACCATAAAATTATAAAGGAATATTGTTATACTGAGAATATAATGTTAAGTTTGTCTCGAATTCTTGACCCGTTTTGAAGATTGACCCGATCCGACATATTTTGGTGGTGATCCGAATGGGAAATTTTCTGAGATCTGTGATGGAAGCAGAGGGGTTGGGCTGATAGGCCTAAGCCCGTGTCCATCACTGATCTCGTATGGGGGTAGCCCCCGCGGTATGGTTCGATTGGATCGACAGCAACCCGATGGGTCGACCCGTGATTTGGAGTATATATAATGTATTGTTGCTTGTTGAGAAAGTCATTGTATTTTGGAGTTTTTCGAGCTAGGGTTTCAGGGTGAGTTTTTCCTCGTCGTTGCTAGGGTGTAATTTCTCTTCTGCATAGTGAATCATCTTCTTCTTCGTCCGAGGACATAGCACACCACCCTGGTGTGTGAGCCTCGTTAAATCTCTGTCGTACGGATCTATTGTCTCTTTATTATTCGTGTTTCTTGGTGTTTGATCTAACATATAAGTCTATAACCATGACATGAATTGAATTAGGCAAAGAGCAATTATGAATATGATGTTATTGTTCCTATATATTTCGGAAAGACGACTGTCTAGATGGTGTACGACAATATGGTTGAATTCCACTCCGTGATTGATGGAGTCTTGTACTTAACCTTTTACGTTGAATTCCACTATGTGATTGATGGAGTCTTGTACTAAACCTTTCACGTATTTTATATGTTCTGAATAGATCTATGATGTTATTGAACTTTATGGTGTGGAATACCCTTTCTGCTCCCCCTTAGTACAAAGAAGACTAACCTTCCATGTACAAAACAGGTATTGCAATTTCATCTAGTTACAGTCTCAGCAAAGCAACACCAAAACAACAAATTTGAATGGCCGAATGGTATCTTATTTTTGTAAAATTATAATGTAATAAAGATACAAATTCCCGTTCCAAAGATCCCACCTGCCATACTTATATTGAAAAGCTCAGGAATGAATATATACGGAAATGAAGATTCTAACCCCACAAATAATGTAGTAGTTTGTAGAGTTCAAGGGCACTAAGGGCTAGCATTCCTTTTTATTGTATATCTACATCTTAAGAGTTGTTTTGTGAGAAAGTTGAGGGTGGGATATCCTTGGCTTTCAATCCTTTTCAATACATTGCTTTTGTGTTCCCAGTAAGTAAACTTCTTCTGAGAACAATATATTGATTTCTCAAGCAATGCTACTGTTAGCTTTATTTTCTTCTTCACCCTTGTATCATCTTTCGGATGCACTACCAGAACGAAAGAATGACACAATAGCTTACCAGTAACCTTGCTCATTCACTTTGATCCATTCTCTAGTGAAATCTTCCTTCAAATATTCTCTCCCTTGCCTTGATTGCCTGCAAGATAAAAATATTAAAAACCAACTTGACATCTAAACAGATAAATGGCCAAATAAATAATGCCATTCTAAATTGAAAATCAACAAAACACAGATATGGCCACAAATCAGGATCTGGAGCAGTTAACTGTACTATAATACTTGAAGACCTTTTAGTGAGAATTCGAGTTTTACACCGACCTAACTGGGTCGATTGATTATTACATTCCATGCATCACGATAGGTTATGCTTGGGCATAGTTATTAAATGCATCTTAGTCTGAACATTCTAAGATTTTGTCTGGAGCAATGGAGGCAGTTTTTTTACCAAAGCAAAGATCATAGATGGAGAAGAACAGACCTGCTTTTGCCAATTTGTGCAACCTGTGATAATCGATAGCAGAGTTATTTGTAAAGAAGAACCAACCATGATTCCAATCCACAAGCCCTTTCCTCTGAAATTTAAATGGAAAGCCAATACAGTAGCTATAGGAATCCCAACAAGATAGAAAGCCCCAAGGTTGACATACGCCCCTAAATGCTGCCAGCCACATCCTCTAGCAACACCTAGAAATATTTGAAGTGAATAATAGCTAATTAATATGCAAATGAGAAAGAAACCTGAATTTTTGTTTATTGACAGACAAAATACATTGATAGATAGATAGGAACCAACCTGAAAGGACCCCTTGCAGGCTGTCAATGATAACTGAGACACTAATTAGAGGAACCATCTCCATAACATACNGCGCCGTCTATGGAAAGAGGAAGAAATTGAATGTTCATGCCGTCGTTCCTTGGTGGCTTTATAGTGTCCTCGTAATGGTTGCAATCAGCCGGTTCGGTAATGGTTTCGGCCGGGCTGAATACGTTTCCGTGGGGGTTTTGTTTTGGTTGCCAAGTGGAGAATTCTGCGTGTGGTTCTGATTTGGTTTTCCTTTTTTTTGCTGGCCCATACCAGGTGCTGGATTGATTGGTTTGATCCTTGGGTCAACCCAGCTTGCAAACCACTATTCAAGGAATTGGAATCGAATCCGGTCAAGTTGGATTGAAATCAAATTCTTATCGGTTTGGTTTTGGGTTGGGGTTTTAAAAAATCAAAAGAAATTGAGCTGAATTTCTATTGAGCTGAATTAAACCGATCAAATGTTACATGAAACAAAAATTTGGACTAAATCCAATAAAAACTGAGACCAGACTAATAGTAACCTTTAAGAAAAAATAAAAAATAAATAAAGATTTTCTAATTAATTTCATGGGTTGGGAATTGCTTCCTAGTCGCATGGCCATTACCCTAACATAGGGACCAGCCAAAGGAGATTTACATGCATCCAACTTGGGAGGCAATGTGGTCTTTTCACCACCCCTGTAGGGGCACACAACCTGATAACAATATTTTATTTTATATATATATATATATATATCATATTTATTATACCATCCTTTTTTTATAAGTTATTGATACCTATTACGATCCATATCAGCTTATGGGGACTGATCCCACATCGATTTTCTATGAGAATTGATATGAGTTGATATGATCCTGGGTCCGCTCACCTTGTAAGCTGGTTTATGGGGTTGAGTTCTTTTAGGATCATATCAATGGTATCAGAGCAGTTGATCCTCGACCCAACTCGTGCACAGAAGAGGCAACCTAGTGCCAAAGTGAGAGCTCCTAAAAGCCTGGGCTGACATGATTTATAGTACCTTTTTGTTTATCTTTATTGGTACATTTATATTTATTTTTACTTTTATATTTAAATAGTTTTCTCTACTCTTCTTCTTTCTCTCAAACTCCCCCACTTTTCTCTCCCATTGTCCCAGTCGATCCTCCTATCTATATTCTCCTCTCTCTCCACTTATGAAGGTACTATATTTTAAGGATGTGATTTTGTAATCAAAACCGTTTACCAAAATCGAACCGATCCGTTTACATTGAAACCGCAAAATCGTTTAGTAAATGATGTGGTTATGGTTTCAAGTTTCAGGCCGATTAGCTAAACGGGTTGAGTCGGTTTTAATCGCGGAACCCGTTGGTTTCAAACCGAATTGAAACCGTTTAAACCGAACCGTTTAAAACTGTTTAAACGTTTAAACTGACCCGATTAATCCGTATAACAATTAAATAAAGAAGGGGCAGTAATCCATATAACAATTAACAATTAAATTAAGTGTCCATCCTGCTTTGGTATGATTTATTGCAATTCAGTTCAAGTTTAGGCTTTAGATCATGAACTTGTAATCCATATATGTTACTATGTTATTATGTTATCATAGATGGGGTGTTTTGGCTGAACCACCTGTCATTTTAATATTTTTTGTTGTAGAAGGTTAGATTTGGATATTGTATGATATTAGTTCTAAATGTTTGAGAATATCCATGCAAAGAAATAGCACTAGATTATCAAATCAAGGCATACCATCGTTAATATATAATATCTTATTTGTGGTTGCCAAATATTTTTTGATAAGCTTATGATCTTCAGTTTAGAGATGGTTGTAAGTTATAACAAACCGATTGTGAACCGTTTTACAAATCGTATGGAATAAATCGAAATCGAAACCGTTTAAAACAGTGAAACCGACACCATTTAGAAACTGTGGAAATCAAAACCGTTTACTAAACGGTCACGGTTTCAGAAAGTGGAACCGTTTAGTAAAGGGTGCAGTTATGGTTTTAGTTAAATAAATGTGAACAGAATCGATGAGCACCGTTTAAACTGAAACCGAACCGATTAACACCCTTACTATATTTCTCTACTTTTCTTCTTCCTCCAAACAAACAGAGAATTTTAAAACCTTAGCTGGTAGAGAATTTGTTCTCTTTCCTCTCTCCAAACTTTTCCCTTTTAGGGTTAATTTGAGAGAGAGAGAGATTGATTCTTTTTATAGAAGGGAACACGAGAGAGTTCAAAAGGAAAAGGAAGAAGAGAGACATGGAAGAGTTTATGAGAGATTCTTTTTGGTAAAGGGGGAAGAGCCTTTTTATATCGCATGTGATGATTCCAGCAAAACCGACTCTCTCAATCTTTCTCCCATTCTCTTGCACGAACTAGGTTCTTAAGAGGAGTTCACGCACAATAGAGAATTCCCATTTCTACTCAAATTCTTCTCTTTTTGGACTGATATATTTGTTTGCTGAAACTTCTTTATCTCTCTATTTTTATTTTTTTGCAGCTCAGCTGTACACACACAAGGAGTTTCTAGGTGGTTTGAAACTCCTTCTTTACTCCTAAATCCACAACTTTCTGTCCAGGCTCAACCGAGAGAGAGAGAGAGAGAGACCCACTCAAAACTGTACAACTGCCTTTCTTCTTATCGATTCTCAACTACACAGATAGTCCTGAAACTTCCGCCTCATTAATTCATCAAACACATAATTCTTCTTCGCGGAGGAGGTTTTGTTATTCATTAAGCTTGTGTTGGCAGTAAAATCCGAAATTCCCTCATAAGCGGCGATGTGGTGTCTAGGAGGCTTTGTAATTCAATTATACTCTCTCTCTCTCTCTCTCTCTCTCTCTCTCTCTCTCTCTCTCTCTCCCTTGTTAGACCAGTACAATTATTTGTTACTTGACAAGGCCATAAAATTAAAAAGGAAGATTCTCAATGCAGCCATGCATAGTCATACTGAGAATATAAGTCTATAACCATGACATGAATTGAATTAGACAAAGAGCAATTACGAATATGATGTTATTGTTCCTGTATATTTCGGGAAGACGACTGTCTAGATGGTGTACGACAATATGGTTGAATTCCACTCTGTGATTGATGGAGTCTTGTACTAAACCTTTCACGTATTTTATATGTTCTGAATAGATCTATGATGCTATTGAACTTTATGGTGTGGAATACCCTTTCTGCTCCCCCTTGGTGCAAAGAAGACTAACCCTTCCATGTACAAAAGAGGTATTGCAATTTCATCTAGTTATAGTCTCAGCAAAGCAACACCAAAACAACAAATTTGAATGGCCGAATGGTATCTTATTTTTGTAAAATTATAATGTAATAAAGATAAAAATTCCCGTTCCAAAGATCCCACCTGCCATACTTATATTGAAAAGCTCAGGAATGAATATATACGGAAATGAAGATTCTAACCCCACAAATAATGTAGTAGTTTGTAAAGTTCAAGGGCACTAAGGGCTAGCATTCCTTTTTATTGTATATCTACATCTTAAGAGTTGTTTTGTGAGAAAGTTGAGGGTGGGATATCCTTGGCTTTCAATCCTTTTCAATACATTGCTTTTGTGTTCCCAGTAAGTAAACTTCTTCTGAGAACAATATATTGATTTCTCAAGCAATGCTACTGTTAGCTTTATTTTCTTCTTCACCCTTGTATCATCTTTCGGATGCACTACCAGAACGAAAGAATGACACAATAGCTTACCAGTAACCTTGCTCATTCACTTTGATCCATTCTCTAGTGAAATCTTCCTTCAAATATTCTCTCCCTTGCCTTGATTGCCTGCAAGATAAAAATATTAAAAACCAACTTGACATCTAAACAGATAAATGGCCAAATAAATAATGCCATTCTAAATTGAAAATCAACAAAACACAGATATGGCCACAAATCAGGATCTGGAGCAGTTAACTGTACTATAATACTTGAAGACCTTTTAGTGAGAATTCGAGTTTTACACCGACCTAACTGGGTCGATTGATTATTACATTCCATGCATCACGATAGGTTATGCTTGGGCATAGTTATTAAATGCATCTTAGTCTGAACATTCTAAGATTTTGTCTGGAGCAATGGAGGCAGTTTTTTTACCAAAGCAAAGATCATAGATGGAGAAGAACAGACCTGCTTTTGCCAATTTGTGCAACCTGTGATAATCGATAGCAGAGTTATTTGTAAAGAAGAACCAACCATGATTCCAATCCACAAGCCCTTTCCTCTGAAATTTAAATGGAAAGCCAATACAGTAGCTATAGGAATCCCAACAAGATAGAAAGCCCCAAGGTTGACATACGCCCCTAAATGCTGCCAGCCACATCCTCTAGCAACACCTAGAAATATTTGAAGTGAATAATAGCTAATTAATATGCAAATGAGAAAGAAACCTGAATTTTTGTTTATTGACAGACAAAATACATTGATAGATAGATAGGAACCAACCTGAAAGGACCCCTTGCAGGCTGTCAATGATAACTGAGACACTAATTAGAGGAACCATCTCCATAACATACTTAACGACTTCCTTCTCATTGCTGTAAGCATAACCAAGAATATGTCGACAGGAAAACAGGGTCGAACTTACTATAAAAGTCTCTGTAACTGCAATAAGCATCACAACACAGACAGCCAAACGAGCTGCATGTGGGTTCCCAGCTCCTAATTCATTTGAAACTCGCGTGCTAGAGTAGAAGATGCATTCTCATGTCAATATTATGCAAAAATAGTTACAGATAGTAAATGCATGGAGCAATGAGATGGTGGAGGAAAGTTTCAGAGCAAACCTTGCAGCAGCACCAACTCCATATGGAATTGCATAGAGCAATGAGATGGTGGTGAGGCTGTTTGACAAAGATAAATATGGATTAAATGCCTTTCCATCTAAAAAGTGAGTCTTAATAAACCAAATCCTTAAACTGTAAAGACTCAATTCCCATCCCTTATCTATAAACATTCAAAAGGGTCTAATCACCAAGAAAATAAGAACTTAAAAGAACCATACCACACAGAAAGTACTGAAGTCTCAAGCTCTGGATTTGGTAAAAGGCCAGACAACAATACAAGCAGCTCAAAAGACCACCATTCAAGACTAGAATCATGCATAAACACAAAAGTCTGTCAGAAGAAAAAGATGGACAAAAAAACTTTTATTTCTTGAACAAATTAATAAAGGAGGAAATATACCAAACCATCACAGCAGATGGGATAGCAAGTCGGAAGAACTCGCCGATTCCTTGGAGTGCCTCCATCGAGAATGGCACACGAGTTTTCTCACAAGAGGGAGAGTACTTCATGTACATTATGAGGAAGATTGTGTTCAACCAATAGGATATGCCGATTGCTAATGCAGCTCCAATGTTTTTTAGTCCTGCCTTAAATACTAGGACCCAACAAAGGGGGATGTGGAAAAGCAGAGTCGCACAAGAGCTTAAAAGCATAGGAAGGATCATACTTTGAGCCTGGAAATATCTAATGAGTGGTTGAAGGGTGGCAAAAGCTAGTAGAGCAGGAATGAGCCACATTGCATATTTGCCAGCTTCAGCTGAGATTAAGGGGTCCTGGCCTATGAAAGAGAGTAGCTTTCCCAAGGAGACCCATATGAGGGAAAGAGGGAGACAAACCAGGGTGAGAGAGACAATGGCGCTATAAGTATGAATCCCAAGCTTTCTATAATGTTGTGCTCCATAAGCTTGTCCACATAGGGTTTCCAGTGCACTTGCCATTCCTACCTGCTTGTCAAGAAGAAAATTCCATTCATTATTTTTCTTTAAATATCTAATGAGCCAATCAGCAAAAAAATCATATCTAAAATATCGAATAAATAAGTTTTACAAACCCATTAAATTCATAAAAGATGGAAAACCATTCTCCTTAAAGCATAAAAGCCCCTCTCAAAGTAACATCTCACAATTGAAGAGCTAGAAAGCACCCTAAAAAGTCTACATTTCATATATTTTTTCCAAACTTCCAACAAGCCCTTATTGGATCCCACATTCTGTCCCTTGTACCCAGACACAATGAAGGGAGAAATGACTATCTCACGATCTTCGTCCCTAGTGAAAAATGAAAATTCCATTCAATCATAAAAAAATACAAAACCCACCTCCTGTTGATTCTTCTTCTGGTGTTTCTATTGGCTTCTGTGCTGATGTAAGCGCCACCCTGCCTTTTAGGAACCCTCTTCCGAAAAAGGCAAAAGAAGATCGGTAGATGAATTGTACTATGTGCCTACGTGAGTGGATTCAATGGGTATCCCAACACCCAATCCAACAACCACCACTGAGTGGATTTGGTCTACCTTTCTGGGTGTCCCAACTCCCAACTCCCAACTCCCAACTCCCAACTCCCAACTCATGCACATGCAGGATTCCATTGGAAAACACACACATACGAAGCTGAGCTGGTTGGACCATCTGAAACCGACCATTTTATCTGAATCAAGCTAAATCAAATGCTTATCGGCTTCAGTTTGGATTTTTAGAAAAATGACAGAAATCAACCGACTGACACCCTGCACACCTTTTCAGTAGGGTTGTCAATTTCCAGCCCAAACTTGTTCCACCAACTGGGAAAAGCCAATTATCAAATTTGCTTTCTAATTGGCTTTTTATGAACCCAGTAGAAAATCAGTCCAAACTGATTGAAACCGGAAACCTAACTGAAAAATAAAAGAAAGGATTTAAAAGGAAAAACAAAGTAACCCTATTGTGTGTCTACAACTTAACATAGGTGGTGCAAAAAGACTGCACTGCCCCCGCTTTATGTGCTGAAAATGCCTTCACATAGATCCCATTGATCTATGTGCTGGTACAGTTGCCACACAAAATGGATAAAAATTATACATGTTTTCCGCTGCTTTTTAATTTATAGATGGATATGAAAATTAACCACCAAATAATGGATCGATAATACAACCTGACAAAAGACCAAATCGAAACAAACTGAAACCAAACTTTGAAGGGCTTGGTTTTATTTTGGTCTAATTCCAAACCAAAACTGGTTCAACCCGACGGATACCTTTCAGGAATTCAGGATATCCCCTTTCTGTGGCCTCAATTCATGAAACCTAACTCGTGAAATATATTTTCACCAAAAAAAAAAAACTCGTGAAATATATAATAATAAAAAAAAAGTTACTAAAAAACCCAATGGCGTATCGGTCATTTAATAATTCAAAAAGTCCAACAAAAAAATGCTACTCCACAGAGCAAGAAGACTTGGCACGACTTCTTGATGGTGACTCGTAGCCGTTGGCGCCAAGCGTTGCCCACATAGGAATCCCACAGAAGATCCAAACTGTTCAATTAAATTTTTTCCCTTTTCTGATGAAGAATAGTTTTTAATCCAATAAAAATAGCTCACCCAGTAGATAATTCTGAGTTCTAATCTAATCAAACATAGTCAAGAGTCAAGTAATCAGGAAGATGCGAGGAAGGAAAACAAAGATGAAGGGAAAAAGATCTGACCTAACAACTCTAATCTAAATTCTCAAACTCCTTTCCAATCCGCCCCAAAGTGAACAGAAACTAAGAATTAAGCAATCAATAATTCATCACAGCCGTAAGAAAAACAGAGTAACTATTGATAGATTGAAACAAAAATTTAAGGAAATATCGATTGAAGATACCATTAATCGATAATCCATACTGATCAGAAGGAATTGAATGAAGCAAGAAATGAAGTCAAAGGAGCATTTTTGAGAAGACTTACGAGTAGACTGAAGCCGGTAACTGTGGTGAGGGAAGTGGCGATGGCGGTGCTGGAGAGTTCAAGCTCACCGAGATGGCCGACCATCATGACGGAGATGACCTGAAGCAGGTACTGTGACAGAGTAACCGCCACCATTGGACCTGCTATGTATCCAACTTTCTTCGCTTCCTCTACTATCACTCCCCATCTTAAAACCTCTCCTTCTCTCTCCTTCTCCAACAAACCCTCCTCCATCTCTTAACCCTAAGTAAGGACTAAGCAACCTCTGCCACTGTGTTACTCGTACAGATGAAATTGATATGAGTGTTAAAGCTTTCCCCTGTGCCGTCTATGGAAAGAAGAAGAAACACTACCCGTGATCGCTCATGTTGTTTCTTGATGGTTTTATAGGGATACTCTTAGTTTGAGTCCACATCCTCTGCAGCGAGCGCGAGGTGTGGTGAGTATTTAATGGCTGAAAGCATTTGGATACCCACCCTAAGGGGCACCTAGCCACCCGATAGTCACTCCACCGGTGCAGCGATTGCTGATGATTTTCACAAGATTTGGGCCGGGCTGAATCCAAATCCATCGGTTATTGGATTAATTCAAACCAAACCAATATGGAACTTTTCGGTTTCAGTTTTGGTACGATTTCTTTTCACAATTTTGTAGGTGGGTGGGAAGAGAACACTAGCTATCAGCATGGCTATTGTGGCAGCATGCGGGCCACTAGGAGGCTAGGTGGAGGCATCTACAAAGTGCGTGGAGGGGGTAGTTGAGCCTTTTCAAGCCTAGTTATGTATGAGCCTAAAGGACGTTATACGGTTAGTTTTCTATTTCCTTTATTTATTTTATCTTTTAATGGCTTGAGCTTTGATAGTGTTTGGGGGTGTTTGATTCGGTTAATCAAATGGTATATGTATCGGATATGAAAGTTAATCTTTTGATAGATATTCTTTTGAATTATGTTTCTTTTTGAAAAATCATTTGATTGCCTTGAGGTTAGTACATGTTTCTCACGGGTTGAGATATTGGCTTCCGTAGAGAACGTCTGTCCGCTTTCTCCTTTTATATTAGGTGGTAAAAAGATTATTCAAATCTAAGTTTAAGTGTTGAGGTAAACTCAGATTTGAAACACATCATTTGTAATATGATCATTCATGGGAAATAGGATACTCACTTATGAGGGTCATCTTAGTAGAACCAAACAACTCAGAGAATTAAGAATTATCATTCTAAAGAATGTCATCCCAAAGATTTACCGAATCAAACACCCCCTTACGTACTCCAAAATAACTAATACAAGGTATATTAGGGTTTTAAAATCTAACTTGAACTAATGAAACAAAGCCGACATGAGTTTATTGGGTCATGTTCGAAGCTTAGGTTTTGTGAGTCAAACCCGAATGGGCTACATCAAAACCAATAAGACACAAAATGAAACTTAAAAAACTGATCCAAAACCAATATCAACCCAATATCAACCCAAAATTCATAAAGAAACACATTTTTTCGTAATTTTGAATTTTTTACATGGCAAACCAAAATCAAACCGACAGTAAACCAATAAGATATCAAAATCAAATATAAACCGATGCATCTTTTCATATTTTGATTTCACTCATTCTTAATTTGAAAACAATAAAACCAAACCAAAATCAGTTTATATCGATCCATTGACCCCCCTAGTATAAGCGCAATATAAATGGAAAAAAGAACCAATTCTATTTGTGTTCTCCACATAGAAACATGGGGTGAACTATGAAAAAACGCTCCTCCCCCTAGATATGAGAGAACGTTAGTGGACAGGGTTCTCACAACCCACTTATATTGATATTTTACACACCAAACCGATAACTGATTATGAAACAATATGTTTATATTGAGAAAAAAGTGAGACCTACATATTTATAGAGAAAGGAAAGAGATTATGAGATGGCAATACACAATGACAACGCATATTTCATTTTTTCACAATTTCATATAAGTACTAAATAAAGTTTTATTAGTAGAAAAAAATAACATTGCTAGGCTGCAAAACGTTAGTTAATGCCTCTCTCTCCTCCTATGAAATGATATATCTTTTATTGTTTAACCTCTAGTTTAATGCTGAGCTATTTTATTTCTTCTTCCTCAAGAGGCTAAGAGTCAAGGCGGCTACTAATCCAGCAATGCTATTAAATCATTCAATTTGCTCTTCCTATTTGTTAATTACTATAAAGGTTCAAAACCGGTCTATAAAGCGAGCCAAGTCGATTTAATAATTGGTCATAACCCTATAAAGAGAGCCAAGTCGGATTAATTGGTCTCTACCAATTTTAGGTCCAACACCATTACCATATCAGTTAGTTAATTGAGTTTCATAGGTTAGGCATGAACATGTTTATCTTCAGTCTATTAATAAGTTATCAGTATGTAAGGAGTTTAACTTAATCGGGTTGTAATTAGACTTTAAACAAGTTATTATGGGAAAATATGTATAAAAAAATTTTAAATTTGTATATTGAGATTGAAGGTAAAACCGTATGATAGGCCAATATGTATTAATAATAATGGTATTGGCCGAGATCAATATGGATCCCAATTCCAATATTTACAACCATGCTCATAAATACCTTGAGCTATAAGCACTAAATCAATGGCAGAGAGGTCTAAATGCTAACTTCTTATATTGGCTTCTTACACACCAAATTTATAGCTGACAAAGAAACAACATATTTAATATTTTAATAAGATGAGGAACACCAAAAGGGATAGTTGAATTGGCAAAGGA
The DNA here is from genome assembly GCF_013358625.1 of Macadamia integrifolia. Taxonomy (NCBI): domain Eukaryota; kingdom Viridiplantae; phylum Streptophyta; class Magnoliopsida; order Proteales; family Proteaceae; genus Macadamia; species Macadamia integrifolia. Next base: position 382,688 of record NC_056562.1, on the reverse strand, counting down.
CCTTCGCCTCAAGAAGCATGTGGTTTTGAATTCAACTGATATGGGGCTTTTAGTGGGCTTTTAGTGGTCTTCAATGCTTTTAGTGAAAGCTGGATGGCTGTAATTCAATCCCGATATGATCCAGTCCATGCGGTTATAAGGTCAATATGAATTTAAGAGATACACAAATTTAGGCGATATTTGGTTGCAAGGGAATTGAAAGTGAAAATTTTCAAACTTAAAACTGAATTTTTGTAATCATTATCCAATATGATTGTATAATATTACTTAAAATCTTATCGTGTGTGTGTAGTAATGATATTTCTTAGGGAGCCTTAAGGCTAAAGTTTTTCCTCAAGTTCACCCACCTTTCTAAGATCTAAGGTCATTTTACTTCCTCCTCTACTGTAAAAGGTCCATCACCCTAATTGTTCTCCAATACTCTGTGTGGACCATGGTTTCAAAAATTGGATCAAGATTGATGAAATGACTTGATTGATCTTAAATTTTGACCGATTTGATACCGATCCACTGTTACAAGCCAAAGATAAAAGAAAATTAAAATCGATTTAGAAAAGCGGGGGGGGGGGGGGCCGCCTGATCTAAAGCGATTCAACTAACAGAGAGGAAATCTCTTACAGATTAAAAAAAGAAAAAGAAAAAAAAAGTGGGGGGGGGAGTTCTAGGAGAGAGACGGTGAGGGAGAAGTATGCCAGTGACTAACATGTCCTTCGTTTAAAATAATATCATATAAGATTATTTATTTATTTTGATTAACCATTAGGTCATTTTACGAGTTCAGATTCATTCAAATTGTGTTAGAGGCTCAACCTGCATCTGATGGTTGGAAGAACTCGAGCTTAAACCTTAAAATCCTCCCAACTATTGGATGTAAGTGATTGAAGAAGATTTGAATCCCCATTTTATGCCTTTTTCCTTGAGAAGCAAGAGTCAAAAACATCAAATTCATTTTCCTTTTTTTTTTTGATTAATCTAAAATTTTGAACTTTTTTACTTGGCTGGATGTATCGAGTTATCTCCTTTAACTGTTTTTTCTTTCTTTCATTAAAAAAATAAGAAAGAGCTATCAAGTCTTTTTCTTCTTTCCTTTTTCTCTCATCTTTGTGAGAATTTTGGCAAGTTATTCAATGTGCTCTGTCTAAGATTACTAATTCAATATAATAATCACTCTTAAATCAAGATCCAAATACATAGAATCGGACATAGAATTGACTCCCACCAAATTAAATCCAAATAATCGTCACCACCCTAGAAATTCAAATCGGAAAGTGCAAAGATTTTTTTTTCAAAATATGTATTTTTTTTTAGAATTTTATGGAAAAAAGTTGTCTAGTTGTGTGGTCCTTGTAATTAGACATAAAGCTGTAAAAAATTACTATCTTACGTCATACAAAATAAAAAAAAATTATTTATGTTGCTGTCCCTAGCCACGTTTTCATTGACTGAAGCAAGAGCTACACAACTAGATAACGATCATTTGTTCATTTTTTATTTAATAAACTTTAAAGTTTGCTGAAAGTGGTAGGTGTTTTTGATTTTATTTTTAATTTTTATATTTAAATGACTAGAAGAAGGGGAAAAAGCTAAAAATGATGATGACACATAAATAACCTCCAATTCAAAAGAGGATTGGAAGAATTGGCTGGCATAGAGCAAATCCCTCAATTCGATTCTAATTACGAAAACCATGCTTTAAAGTTCTTATATTAATATATTTTTCTTTTATTAAAAATAAAAAGGTGTATTTCCTTTTTTTAATTCTTACCCGTTAATGATGCGAATCTAACGTCTCTCTCTCTCTCTCTCTCTCTCTCTCTCTCTCTCTCTCTCTCTCTCTCATGGTCCTTAGTAGGGTAGGCAATTAGTTGGTTTTGGGCGATTACGATTTCGCCATGTGATTTTTCTTGGTGGTTTTATAGGGGTACTGGATACCCTAGGTGTAGGTCCACTAGTCCAAAGGTTTTATGTGTTAATATAAGTTCCTATGACTCATCTGTTATATAGGTTAGATGTGACTGTCTAACCAAGGTTTACCTTGAACAACAATTACTTGGTTTTTCCTCAACTAATTGGCAACGGCTACAAGGGTTTACTTTTGGACATGAACAGTAAAACTAGATAAATTCAGGGGTTCCTCATTACTAAAAATAAAAGAGCAAGAAAATGCTACCTCCTAACGTAAGTACACACTAGTGGGTGCGATCAATGTGAGGGAACACAAGAATAGTTTCAGCAAAGGGCAGCAAAGGGCTTTTCATACCCCCATGTCTAAGCGTAGGTATACACTACAGGGTACCTTTCTTTCTTAAAAATAAAAAATAAAAAGAAGAGAAAAAAAAGACTGTGAGGAAAATACACACTAACATATACTTCTTTTCCCATAATTATAACTTGTAAGTATTAAGTATGGTTTTATTCTATCAAAAAAAAAAAAAAATCTTCCCAAAAAAAATTTCTACATAACAAAAAAAAAGGTAAGGCTCCGTTTGGTATCGTTCTAAAAAAACGTTTCTGGAGTTTTTTCGTTCTATTGGAATGAAAAAACGGAATCTTCTGTTTGGTGCATTTATGGTCTGTTTCTGTTTTTTTGGAACAAAAAATGAAAAAAAAAAAACTAAAAAAACAAGATTGGACGGAACTCCATTTTGGAGTTCCATCTTCCCAGTTTCGTTCCATTTTACAAAAAAAAAATATATATATATATCGTTTCAGATAAAAATCTGAAATTTTAAAACACCATTTTTTCGTTTAAAAACTGCATTTTGACATAGAAACTGAAATTTTCGTTTTTGACACGAAACGACGTTTTTGGAACAGAAACAATACCAAACGGAGCCTAAGGTTTTATTCAACATTGAGCTATTTTACATTTTAGTCCTGGAGAGGCAAGAGTCAATGAAGCTGCTTCACTTTTTGAAGATTAATCTAGTAATGCTATTAAATCATTCATTGTGCTCCATCCATATACTAATTACTGTATATTCAATATAATAAGCACTCTAAATCAAGTTTCAATTACATACAATCAGACATAAGATCAACTCCACCAAGTTGAATTATAATAATTGGCCACAACCCTTGAAATCAGAAGTGGGAAGGAGAGCAAAGCTTTTCCAAATCTGTGAATTTTGATTTTTTTTCCCCCAATAATCTTGGGAATTTTGCTACAAAACATGTGTTTCATTATTTATTTATTATTTTACTAATCAAACGAGGGAAGCAACAAAAAAAAAAAAAATTGAAAATCAAATATGAACAGCATATTTTGTATCGAATCTAAGGTGTATTTCCTTTTTTATATCCTACTTACTGATTGATGCCAATGTGATGCTCTCTCTTCCTCTTTCTCTCTCTAGTATGATTCTTGGTAGGGGTGTCAATAGTTAGTTTTAGTGGAACTCAATCAGTATCTATCAATTTAAGGCTCTGCATTGTTGTTGTATCGTTTAGTGAATTGGACTTCATAAGATAGGTTTGGATACGTTTATATTCAGTAGGTTGGTCATTGGTCTGTAAATAGGGTCAAGTTAATTGATTGTAATCAGTCTTTTAAATGGGTTAATTAATTTGATTAAGCTATAAAAGGATTGTAAACAAACCAGAAATGAGTTTGTCAAGCTATAAATGGGCTATAAACTAGGAGTGTCAATTTTGAGCCCACCCCGATAGGCCCGATCGAGCCCAACACATTTATGGCCCAACCTAGATCGGCCCGATTAATAAACGTGTCGGGCTTAGTTGAGCGTCCGATCGAACCGACATATTTATATTCCTGACTTGAATCGACTCGTTGTAAGATTTCTTACCCTTTGCATAGTAAGATTTGATTTAATTAAACTTTATTTTGTAAGTTGTAATGATCATAATATATATATATTTTTTTTCAAGAACAACTATAATCTCAACCCACTTAAGAATAAAATTTTAAGGTAGACACATTTAAAACCTGTTTAGAGCCTTTTAGACTTAAATAGATCCGTAGCCCAGTTAAGATCTATTTAAGGAACCCCGATTAAAACCCGACACTGATCGACCCGATTATAAACCATACCATGCCTCCCAAAGCTAGGCCCATTTACTTAAACGAGCATTGACGGTGCAAGGTTTTCAAGTGGTCAAGCCTAATTATACCTGATTGAGACCGACCCGACCGATTGACACCCCTACTATAAATAGTTGGTTCCAATCAGACGCTTATCAAGCTACAATCAAGCACTATAAACACCTGAATAATAATCAATCTAGGACTGTTACCTGACCGTATACTAACCGTTTGCTAACTATTTACTAACCGTGTCAGTCCAGTTTCTTGAATAGGGTGAGGTTATGTTTTACCCATTGCAACAAAAATGATGTAGGTGACAATGAACCAGCATGAAATTTTTTCTTATCGTGCTTTATGTTTAAAGCGTTTAACACTTTGAAATCAAAATCGAATTGAATCATTTCATCATTTTGATTTGGTTTTGACACCCTTGGCTGTGGCTGTGGTGACATGTTAGCTACAGTTATATATATATATATATATAAAGCACCAAATGGCAAATCATTCACTTGCCTCCCATACACTTCTCTCTTATTTAAATATCATGTCAATCTCCTTATCTTTCCCCTCTTTCTTTTTTTTTTTCTAGGTACCTTTGTACTTTTCTTAATAATTAAAATTCTCTAAAAATTTATTTCTCATATTCCTTTCATTCACTCACATTCCCTTTTCTCTCTCCACTTTTCTTTTCTTCTATAATTAACTCTCCTACCAATAGGAAACTCTTTAGATTCTATCATATTATTCCTATTTCTCCTTCTATCTCTCACTTTACTCTCCTACCAATAAGAAACTCCTTGGATTCTATCCTATCTCTCCCTCCTCTCTCCTTTTAAATCAATTTCACTCTCTAATTCGTCTCTCCTTCTTACCAATAGGAAATCTATTATCTCTTTTCATTCTTTACATCTCTCTCATATCTCTCTAATAGGAAGCATTCTTTCTATATAGATTCTCTATCTCTAATGCATATCTCCTTCTTTTACTAATAGGAAACCTACTTCCTTTCCATGTCTTTCTCCCTCCTTTTGCAATAGGAAACCTTCTTAGATCTCCCCAATGAAACCTCTTCTGCATGATAGTCTGGACGAAATAGTTATTTTGAAAAAGAATGCATGCTTTTTTATGTTTGTTCTATAGGTTTTCTCCATTTTTCTACTTCCTAGTCTGATCTATATTCCTCTCTTTCACTTTCATGTTCCCTTTGTTCCCTTCTAATTCTCCTACCAATAAGAAACTCTTTAGATTCTATCCCATTAAGCATCTACTTCACTTTTATTTTTTCTTTTTATTTTTTTTTAAATTTTTTTAGTGACCACTGTAAAATTTAGAACTTGGGTACTTGGCTGGATGTATTGAGTTATCTCCTTTAATTGAATTTTTCCTTCTTTCATTGAAAAACTGAGAGAGAGCTATCAAGTCTTTTTCTTCTTTCTTTTTTCTCTTATCTCAGTAAGAATTCTATCAAGTCATTCAATGTGCTCTATCTAAGATTCAGGGTACTAATTTAATGTAATAATCACCCATAAATCAAAATCAAGGTCCAAATACAAAGAATGGGACATGGAATTGACTTTCACCAAATTGAATCCGAATAATCGTTCTCAGCCTAGGCATTCAAACTGGGAGGTGCAAATTAAGATTTTTCAAAATATGTGTAATTTTTTTTATAAGTTTATGGGAAAAAAAGTTGTCCGATCATATGGTTCCTGCAGTTAGCTAGACATAGAGATGTAAGAAATTACCATCTTACATCATACAAAAAAAAAAAAAATCATTTATATTGATGTCCCTGCCTACATTTTTATTAACCTGTGCAAGAGCCATGCAACTAGATAATGATCACTTGCCCATTTTTTATTTAATAAATCTTAAATTTTGCTCCAAATGGTAGGTGTCTTTGATTTTAATTTTAATTTCTAATTTTTTCATTAAAATAACTAGAATAAGAGGAAAAAGCTAAATTGATGATGACACATGAAAGAGGATTGGAAGAATTGGCTGAATAAAGCAAATCCCTCAATTCGATTCTAATTACTAAAACCATGCTTTAAATTTTTTATATATTTTTTTTATACATAAAAAAAAAAGTGGATTTCCTTTTTAATATCCTACTTGCTAATGATGCCAATCTTACGTGTTTCTCTCTCACGTTTCTTAGTAGGGAAGGCAATTAATTGGTTTTAGCCGGTTTTGATTTCTCTATGTGATGTTTCTTGGTGGTTTTATAGGGGTACTCAATACACATATGTAAGTCCATTGGTCCAAAGATATTATATGTTCATAAATATTTCTATGATTGATCTGTTACATGGGTTATATGTAAATGTGTCCAACCAGGGTTTACTCTTGGATAATTACAACTACTTAGTCTTTTCCCATGCTACCTGGGGATGACTACAAGGGTTTACCCTTCGACCTGAAATGTAAAACTAGGTAAATTCAAGGGTCCCTAGTTATTTGAAAAAAGGGCAAGAGAACGCTACCTCTTGACGCAGGTATACACTAGTATACCTAGGCATCTTCAGCCCAGGGCAATGCAGGCTTTTCACACCCATATGTCTAAGCATAGGTACACATTAGAGGGATAGCCTTCTTTCTTCAAAAAAGAATAAAAAAATAGTGTACTTACATAAATGAAAAGGGAGAGAAAAAAGAGACTGTGAGAGGGAAATACACAATAGCATATACTTCTTTTTCCATAATTATAACTTGTAAGTATTAAGTATCTCAAAAAAAAAAAAAATGGTAGGGTTTTATTCAAAACATTGAGCTATTTTACATTTTAGTCTTCGAGAGGCAAGAGTCAAGGAAGCTGCTTCACTTTTTGAAGATTAATCTAGTAATGCTATTAAATCATTCATTGTGCTCTATCTGTGTACTAATTACAGTAAATTCAATATAATAAGCACTCTAAATCAAATACATAGAATCAGTCATGAGATCAACTCCACCAGGTTGAATTTTAATAACTGGCCACAACGCTTGAAATCAGAATTGCGAACAAGAGCATAGATTTTCCAAAATCTGTGAATTTTGAATTTTTTTTGTTCCCCCAATAACCTTTTGGAATTTTGCTACAAATTAAAACATATGTTTCATTATTTATCTGTTATTTTACTAACCAAAAGAGGGAAGCAATGACAAAAAATAGTTTTTGTTAAGTTTGTCTTGAACTCTTGACCCGTTTTGAAGATTGACCCGATCCGACATATTTTGGTGGAGACCCGAATGAGAAGTTTTTTAAGACCTATGATGGAAGCAGAAGGGTTGGGCCGATGGGTCGACCCGTGACTTAGAATATATATAATGTACTGTTGCTTGTTGAGAAAGTCATTGTATTTGGGGGTTTTTTCGAGCTAGAGTTTTAGAGTGAGTTTTCTTGTCAGTGCTTGGGTGTAATCTCTTTTCTGCATAGTGAAACATCTTCTTCTTCGCTCGAGGATGTAGCACACCACTATGGTATGTGAAACTCGTTAAATCTATGTCGTGTGAATTTATTGTCTTTTTATTTTTTGTGTTTCTTGGTGTTTGATCTAACAGTTTCCTTTTTTTATATCCTATTTATTTAATGATGCCAATGTGATGTTCTCTCTCTCTCTTTCTTGATCCCTAATAGGGGTGTCAATCATTAGTTTTAGTGGATCTCAATCAGTCTCCATCAATTTAAGGTTCTGCATTGTCATCCCATCGTTCAGTGAATTAGATTTCATAGGCTAGGTTTGCATTACGTTTATATTTAGTAGGTTGGTCACTTGTTTGCAACTAGGGTCAAGTTAATTGAGTGTAATCAGTCTTTTAAATGGGTTAAGTTTAATTAAGCTATAAACAGATTGTAAACCGGCCATAAATGAGTTTGTCAAACTATAAATGGGTTAGAAAAAAAAAAAAAAAAAAGCAATCCATGCTGTTTCCAAGTTTTGAAAGGGGCTATAAACAATTGGCTCCAATCAGACGCTTATCAAGCTACAATCAAGCACCATAAACACCTGAATAATAATAATCAATCTGGGACCATTACCTGACCGTATACTTAACTGTTTGCTGACTATTTATTAACCGTGTTAGTACAGTTTCCTGAATAGGGTGAGGTTTATGTTTTACCCATTGCAACAAGAATGAAGTAGGTGACAATGAGCCAGAATGAAATTTTCTCCCCTTTTTTTCTCTTTTTCTTAATCTTGTTTGGGTAATTGGGTGTTCATTGATTCGTTTGTAGGTTGTTAGGCCACAAATCAAAAGGAAAAGATTGTTTTCTTCTCTGGTAAAGGACTCCCAGTCCCCTGGAGCTGTAAATGAAATCAGATGAGATGATGCCAAAACCTGAGCCAGACCCCTTAAGTGTTCCTTTATTAGATCATATAGAAATTAAAGGTAAACAAGAACAGAAGACAGTAACGGATGGAACATCAGCAGCAGCTCCCCAATCTCCTCCCTTGTCAAACGATGAAATCAACCTTGAATCGGGTGAGGAAATCTCAGAAAAAGCTGGTTGGAAAAGGAGGGTCGTTGCAGAGCCAAAGGAACAGCTATGGCTAGCTGGTCCTCTTATTGGGGTTAGCATATTACAATACTGTCTGCAAATAATTTCTATCATGTTCGTTGGTCACCTTGGTGAGCTTCCTCTATCTGGTGCTTCAATGGCTATTTCTTTCGCTTCAGTTTCTGGTTTTAGTTTGTTGGTAAGTCGATTTCTTTTCCCTCCCCATCAAACCCTTTTCCTTTTCTTGTATTTCTTTGAATAATGAATACCCTTCTCTAGGGTTGTACAGTTAAATCTCCAATAACTGCTATATTTTGATCTTTGAGTTGACTTTAATAGTCTGTGCAGTAGTAAGCGCTGAAGAAATCTATCTTCTTTTGCTGCTTCTTCTTTGCCCCCTTTTCTCCTCTTCCCCTTTTGATCTTTACAAAAAATCAATCCACTAATCTAATTAGCATTATCTCGAGGGAAGAAGAGAGAGATGAGGGACAAGAGAATTTTTTTCCTTCCTTGTTATACAAACTATATACCTTCCCCTTTTAGTTTCCTTAATAAGAACGCATCATTGTGTAGCTGAGCTTAATAGATCAAACTGTATCAAGTTAAAAAGTGTTAGACTGTATTGTTGTAGTTTATTAGCAGCTTTTGTGATTGTATAACTAAGTCCTTAAATTTGACACAAATCAGGACCTCCCTTACTGTAAACCCCTAGATTCCAGGCCATTGTAATTGGCTCCATGTTCTTGGAGGATTAACTATAGGAATGCATAGGTTCCCAAAAAAATTTGCCTAAATAGCTCTATGGTTTCCCCCCCCCCCCCACCCTCTCTCTCTAACTTAATTACTATATAAATTATAGTTATTTGATTAAGGTTGTATTCACAAAGCACAAAACATTTATGCGCTTATTGTCTTTGATGTCTATTAGTTAGGAATGGGAAGTGCATTGGAGACATTGTGTGGTCAAGCATACGGAGCAAAACAGTATCATATGCTGGGGATTCATATGCAGAGGGCAATTTTAGTCCTTTTAGTCGTTAGTATTCCCCTTGCTTTCATCTGGTTCTACACAAGCCAAATTCTTGAAGCCTTTGGGCAAGATGTTGAAATATCGATAGAAGCAGGGAAGTTTACTTGTTGGTTGATCCCAAGTCTTTTTGCTCATGGAATCATTCAATGTATGATCAGATTCTTACAAGCCCAAAACATTGTCTTTCCTATGATGATAACTTCTGGAATTACAGCTCTACTCCACATCCTCATTTGTTGGCTTTTAGTATACAAATCTAGTTTTGGCATGAGAGGTGCAGCTTTGGCAATCTCCATCTCCTATTGGATCAATGTGTTGCTTTTAGCATTTTACATCAAATTATCTCCTACTTGCAAGATGACTTGGAGTGGATTTTCAAAGAAAGCATTGCATGATATTTTCAATTTTCTAAAACTTGCTATTCCTTCAGCTAGTATGATCTGGTAAGTTCCATTTTATCCACATTGATGAATTTTTTGTCTTTCTGGTTCATATATTTCCCACTGTGCATATCGCTTACAGGTTCTGCATTTGACTATAATTTGATTAAAAATTTCAGTTTTCCATCTGTGGGTTTTTTATTTTTTTTAAATGTGTTGAATGCAGCTTAGAATATTGGTCTTTTGAGATGGTAGTTCTCCTATCTGGTCTCCTTCCTAATCCAAAGCTGGAGACATCAGTGTTGTCGATAAGGTCACATTCTAATTACTTATCTTCTATTATTTTTGCTTTGAATATGATACATCAAACATTTGCTTGAAGTTCTGTGTAAATTCTTTGCAGCCTGAACACATGTTGGATGGTCTATACAATCTCTGTTGGTTTAGGTGGTGCTGTGAGGTCAGTTGGCACTAAACAAATTAACTGTATTCTGAATCTCTGATATTGAATCTACATTGAAATTCTGATTGATTTTCAATTTTTAGTACGAGGGTCTCAAATGAACTAGGGGCAGGACAAGCACAAAGGGCACGCTTAGCAGTATATGTTGTGACTGCGATTGCTTTGACAGAGGGTGTGACAGTAGCAACCATTACTTTTTCGGTTCGTGGTGTTTGGGGCAGATTATACAGTAATGAAGAAGAAGTGATCAAATATGTGTCATCCATGATGCTATTACTTGGAGTATCTAACTTCTTGGATGGACTCCAGTGTGTGGTTTCAGGTTTGAATTGCTAGCAAATCATGTCGTCAACTTAAATGTTCAAGCTAATATCTCACTAGCTAAACATCAAATATATGTTCTGTTTTTTGGGTTTCACTTTAGGTGCTGCAAGAGGGTGTGGATGGCAAAATACCTGTTCAGTTATCAATGTTATAGCTTATTATGTTGTGGGCATTCCTTTAGCTGTCCTGTTTGCTTTTGTCTTGCATATTGGAGGAAAGGTATGTCCATCATCTGAAGTTAATTCTTTTCTTTATAAAGTCATTGTATGGACCAATAAGAGACCGTTAAGTCAAACTGATATAAACCTGAAACTGAACCGACCAAAACCTGACCGAACCGATCGCTTGACATCCCAACCTTTATGCAAGAAGTGGGTGGATGCAACTCTTGTCTGGCTGGGTTGGGCATCTTATGAATCTTATTTGGCTTTACATTGCTGTGATTATTGTGTTAATCAGGGTCTTTGGCTGGGTATCATATGTGCACTCCTTACACAACTAGTGTTGCTTGTTCTCCTAAATCTGCATACTAATTGGGAGGAAGAGGTAAGTGATCTCCATTTGGTGGTTAAAAAGTTTGAAATTTTTGGTCAGTTGATTTGGAATTCCAAGTTCTACCCCCCCAAGAAAAAAAAAAAAGGTCTGGCATTCCAAGCAATATACCTGCAAGGTTGTTAGTGGGCTTTCTTGGCCCATTAGATTGTTAAGGGCTTTCTAAAATTGGTCTTGAAGGCTAAGGTAGGGTAAACTAAATAGTATTTTCTTCTCCTTCTAATATATACATATGATCCATATTGTATTCTCCTAGGCAAGGAAAGCTAAAGACAGGGTTGACAATAATGGCGTCCCCACCATTGATAAGGCGTCATAGAGTTGGGCTTATCAAGATGTTCAAGGTCTTACGAGGTCTGGGCCTGGGTATGATGTATTGGTAGTTTGGGCCCAACCCATCAATTAAAGGGCGTTTTTAGCTCATGAGGTATAAAATATTTGATCATTTGAGATAGAAGAAATCACATTGATTTGAATTGTATTATGTAGAGCAAAAAGATTTGGAAGAAAAAAAAGGAGAGAATAAATTCATTTGCTCTCCCCCCACAAAAGAAAATTTACTATTTTTAGATGTCATATTTGTTTTGTTCTACTTATCAATTACCAACGGGTAGAAAGATTGGAGCATTCTCTGTGGGATAAAGCAAGCCAAAGCTGATGGATGGGAGGTGAAAGAGATCTGGAGTGATGCAGAGGAGTTGGGAACCCTACTCTCCGATAACAATACCAAATGGTGGCTTTGGAGTGCCATATCTCTTTTCTTGGATGTTTATAACTCTTTGTTGATACCAAACTTTTGACTCAAGCCTACAAACGAATTGGTGCATTTGTTACGAAATATTGCCACCATGGCTATGAACAACCTGCTACATATTAGAAACTCTAACCAGAACAATGATATTGTAAGTATTTTCAATTACTCCTTACCCAGAAGAAAAAAGTATTTTCAATTACTGAATTTTTTTCTTTTCTAATAAAAAAAAATGATGGGATTGACACATTACCCCCTCCCCCGATTATGGGTATTTATACATGCCTAGAAGGGGAGAGGAGTTTTGATAGATATCGATTTATATATAGGGGCCCACTTTATTAATGTGTGAGAGAAAGAGAGAGAGAGAGAGAGAGAAAATGAATGTTAGGGGACGTCTATTCGAAATAGATTCAGATTACTTTCAAGTGACCATTTCTTAAATACATATGTCATGGTTTTTTATTTTATGGTTGAATCAATTTGAAAAAGACTTAAAATTAGATATTTATCAATAGGTAATATCGTGGTCATAAACTTGTGCCTGCATTTTAACCTTATTAATGCATGCGGTATGAGTGGCAAGTTATTTTATTGAGTTAAAATAGGGGGAAAGAACGCTCCTTGGTTGCGTAACCCTTGCAACAACGCGGAGGCCAATGAGGGGTCAAGGGACATCAATTATTGAGTTAAAATATGGGGAAAGAACACTCCTTGGTTGCGTGACCCTTGCAACAATGAGGAGGCCAATGAGGGGTCAAGGGACATCAATCAGGGTGG
>NC_056562.1:345959-369436 GCF_013358625.1 Macadamia integrifolia | reverse complement strand
AAAAAAAAAAAAAGGAGAATTATACTAAGAGGGAAAAACAATATAAGGTTATATAGTATTTGACATCTTAAGGGGTGTAAGAAATTCCATTTCATATAAAAAAATAAAAAATCAATCAAACGAGTGAGCAGTTAAATTTGCCTTTTGCAGATGGTGAAATATCCCCAACGATTTTCCACGAAAAAAATCCCCAACGATTCACATAGGAATAAGACCAGTGAAAAGTATAAGACATTTTTGCACCAAAAGGTTAGAACAAAGAACCATGGAAGGTAGAAGGGAATGTGGTAATAAAAGGGTGTTCTATAATTGAATTTGTTTTTCAAAATCAGTCACTGGCTAACCCAGAGCGTAAATAAATCTTTCAAATGATTGAAATTGCCACATTCCTCTCCAACGTAACAAAACTAGGTAAAATGTTGTGGATAGACTCTTTTATGTCAAAGTAATTTGTATCCCAAATGGATGATCACTTTGCACTACCTTACACCAAAAAAGGGTCCCTCAATAATCTCACTTTCACAGTAGAATGGAATTTTTTTTTTAATTTATTATTATTATTATTATTTATATATATAGTTTCTATCTATTAACTCGTGGCAATAGTCAATGCAAATTTTGTTTTTGGTAAATTTGTTTTTGACAAAAGGTTTTAGCCAGGAAGTTAACTGACATGATTGTAACTTCAACCATTGGCTTGAGAGAAAGGGGGATATGATATTATATTTCTATCCTTTACCTCCATCTAACAGGTTAAAGGCACATCCATGCATAAAATACAGATCATTTGTTTTCTGTTTTTTTATTTATTTTTTACTTAAAAAAAAAAAAAGAAAAGACTAAAAAACAAGAGATGAGACCAACTCATTCAATTTTTGCCATGTGGAATGTGACATGGCAGTTACCAACCATATGGATAGGAAGGGTTCATCCTGTTTTTTATTTCCTCCTTTTGGGAGGTTCATCTTGTATTAGCCACACGTAAAACTTGGTGGTGGTCGTCAAACTCAATTATATATTTTCTCATCATTTAATATTTTCAACTTCTAATGGATTGTTCCTTTGTGTAATCAACTTCTAATGGATTGTTCATTTGTATTTTCAATACGTTATATTTTTTAATCTTATTTTTGATTTTTTTTTTCTTAGTTTTCTCTAGGTATGTAAATTTGGACCAAATACGGATCAGGTGTGCTTGGATTCAGATCTTTCTTGATCGGATTTGAATACCCCTAAATGGATACAGATGCAGATCGAATTTGGATTTTCAACCATCCGTTGACTTTTTGATTTGTATAATCCGGATCTTCCTCCCCCAGTGAATACAATTTGTTCCTAATTCATCTTTCTAAGTTGTCTTAGCTCTTTTCCTCATTCTTTATAACTTGTCTAAATTTCAAGAACCCTCAAAATCATTAATTGATTATTTAATCAGATTGAATAATTATTTTTCAAATAATTTGGATTTTAATCCAAATACCTTTTGACAGGATATGGATACCCCAAAACGGATATGAATACAGATTTAAATTCGAATTTCGACTATCCATTTACATCCCTAATTTTCTCCACGGCTCTTGTTAGTAATGAAATCTCTTGTTTTTTTGGTAAAGTTAATAATGACATCTCTCTCTTTTTTTTTTTAAATCAGTAATGACATCACTCACGCCAATTAAATGAGCACACTAGGGAATATGTTTTAGGATTCTTATAAGATGCCCACATGATTATGAAAGAGAAAATAATGTGAGAGCAATGTTTATCATTTTCCCATCATTTAAAATGGACTAAATTTATAGGTAATCAGAAAACTGTGTGATTTACTTGTATCAAGGCTTTAAGAATCAGATCAAATCAACCCAGTCCCGGATCCGAGTCGGGTTTTTATACCAAATTTGTCAGGCAAAGTCGACCATCATGACGCCAAAGATTGATTAAAAAAGTCAAAAAAAAAAAATCATCCCAACTTGGTCAAACGAAAGGAATCATGGTCTCATGACCTCATTGGCTAATGGAAAAAAATTATATAAAAAGGTACAAGATTACAAGGCCCGCCGTTGGACCCGGAAGTGTTGGATCAGAAACAAAATTAAAATAGAGCCAAGGAGGCTCATCCACTCACTCTTCCCACTCTGAATCATATCTTTTTTTCTGTATTCAAATCTTCCAACAAAAAGACAAATCAACATCACAAGGGACTCTAATTTCTACACTCCAAATGGCAGAACTGTTTGTCGTGGGGTTCATTAATTTTACTTAATTACGTCTCTTCCTCTGTCTCTCACTGTGATGGCCGCATCTTCGCCGAGCATAATTTGGCCAATCCACTTGCCATGAGATTGAATGGTTCAGAATACTCTTACCCTTCTTCTCATTTGCTTCTCCTACTACAAGAGTAGAGAGGAGAAGGGCTGAAGCTAGGAGAGAAGGAAAATGGATAGAGAAGAGCAAAGATCGAGTCTGATTTCACCTCTTATTCACTTTTCTGAAGAGAATGGTTTTGAATTGAATAGTGTTGATAAGGGTCTATTTAGTAGATCAAACATCATTGCAGAAGTGAAGAAGCAGTTGTGGTTAGCTGGACCATTGATATCTGTTAGTCTCTTGCAGTATTGTTTACAGGTTATATCTGTTATGTTTGTGGGTCATCTTGGAGAGTTAGCTCTCTCTGGTGCTTCAATGGCTACTTCCTTTGCAACTGTGACTGGATTTAGTTTACTGGTATGTGGGTTCTTCCTAGTTTTCTCTGTAATAGTTTCTATACACTTTCACTTTTTGAAACTATCAGAACTCTGTGTTCCTCTGCTATGTTTCATCCTAGAGAAATGGGGAATAAGTTTTTTTTTTTTTCGAGCCAACGAGTCTTTCCACCAATCTGTTCTTGTTACAAGGCTTGTGCTCAGTTCTTTTAAACTGGAATTTGCTGCAAAGTACTTCTGAAGATCTTTTTCTTTTTACTGTGTTTTTTAGCGTTGTCTGTTCTTCACATAGGTGGATAATTGAAGTTGGAAAGGCCCTTGAAGTACTAGAGTTGGTGACTAAATAAACTGGTAAATTTGAGAGAGAGAGAGAGAGAGAGTAACATGGACATCTCTGCTATCTACTGCAAAGAGACACCTCAACAGTTTATTTTCATATCCATTTAGAAATACTATATAAAAATATGCCATGCCAACTCCCCTGCCCATTCCTAGATATATTTCCTTCTCAAACAAGAACATCTTACTTGCAGTTCTCTGTGTTCATAATTCTATTTGACTAAAATAATAGGGAATTCAGTTTCTTTGAATTTGTGTGTTTTTTCTTAATTGAGATATTTAATAGAGATTCAAAATCTGATCCTTTAAAAATGATTATGATAAGTCTTCTTTTTTCTATTTTGCGTTGAATAGATGGGAATGGGAAGTGCATTGGATACATTCTGTGGTCAGTCCTATGGAGCAAAACAGTATCATATGCTCGGCATACATATGCAGAGGGCCATGTTTGTGCTAGTACTTGTTAGCATTCCCCTTGCTTTTATCTGGGCAAACACAAAGCCTATCCTTTTGGCTGTTGGACAAGATCCAGATATAGCAGCAGAAGCAGGAGTTTATGCTCGATTCATGATCCCAAGCCTTTTCGCATATGGTCTTCTCCAATGTCATGTCAGATTCTTACAAACACAAAACATTGTCTTTCCAATGATGATAAGCTCAGGAGTTGTAGTTCTCCTACATTTCTTTTTCTGTTGGATTTTGGTGTTCAAATCTGGAATGGGTAACATAGGAGCTGCTTTGGCCAATTCCATCTCTTATTGGATGAATGTACTATTGTTGGCACTCTATGTCAAGTTCTCTCCTGCCTGCAAGGACACTTGGACCGGTTTCTCGAAGGAAGCATTACATGGTGTCCTCAAATTTTTAAGGCTTGCAGTTCCCTCAGCTGTCATGGTTTGGTAAAGCAAAATCCTATTCTGATGTATCACAACTCATGTATCAATACTGATTTTCCTTAACCTGATTATATCATCATTTGCAACAGCTTGGAAATGTGGTCATTTGAGCTGATGGTTCTCCTATCTGGTCTTCTTCCGAATCCAAAGCTAGAAACATCAGTTCTGTCAATCAGGTCAGAACCAAGTTCATGCAAACCTTTTCCTTGGAAATTTTCTTTTTATCTGTTTGAAAAAATTAACCCTGCAAAAGCTACTTGGTTGCCCATAATATGGTTGATATTGTTGTGATTGTGAGGGTTTTTTTTTAACTGTTTCTATCTACTTGTGTTCTTGATATAAGCAAATGCAGCCATCATCAGTTCATATTTGATGCTAATATTTAGTTGTTTGGTTCTAATGGCCATTCATATCCCCAGCCTCAACACAGCCGGATTGGTTTGGATGATCCCTTTTGGACTTAGTGGATCCATAAGGTGAGTTTGAACTAAACAAGTGTCCTTTCTTAATTCGATGAATATTTTTACGACAATTTATCTTTTCCTTCTCAGTACACGGGTTTCCAATGAATTGGGTGCTGGGCATCCTCAAGCTGCACGTTTAGCAGTACTGGTTGTGTTAGTCTTGGCCATTACTGAGGGCATTCTAGTTGGCACAACCTTGATCTTATTGCGTAGAGTTTGGGGTTTTGCTTATAGTAATGAAAAGGAAGTAGCAAAATATGTGGCAAATATGATGCCAGTGCTTGCTCTGTCCAACTTCTTGGATGGAATCCAATGTGTGCTTTCAGGTCTGTTAATTTCTATTACATTACTCTTATCATCATTAATATCTTCATGAGCAAATATCAGTTTATATAGTTAAAAGTAATCTGTGAGTATTTCCTTCATTAACACAGGCACAGCAAGGGGATGTGGTTGGCAGAAGACTGGTGCTTTCATTAATTTAGGAGCTTATTACCTTGTGGGCATTCCTTCTGCTATTTTATTAGCTTTTGTCCTCCATATTGGGGGAATGGTGAGAAGTTATACTCTTCTTTCCCATTTAACTAGCTTAAGTCCTTGTGTTAATACTGTTGGGATAAATATGATTGGTTCTCATATTTTGTTGTCTACTGAAAATATGGCTAACAGGGACTCTGGTTGGGTATTATATGTGCTCTGTGTGTGCAAGTGTTAGCTCTTTTAATCATTACATTCCGGTCTAATTGGGAGGGGGAAGTAAGAAATTCTTTCTTCTTCAGTTCATTCCCAGCTTATATTCAAACCTTGCTTATCTAACTGCCTTTTCCCTCTGCTTATTTTCAGGCAAAGAAGGCTAAAGACAGAGTTTCTGACTCCATGATCCCCAATGATATGGTTTCAAGAAGCTGAATTACTGAAACTTTATATCTAAGAACATTCATAAAAAATCTAAGGCAGGCAATTCACAATTAGTTCCACACTACATAGGGTGGTCCTCTAAAAGGAATACCAGCTCAAGGTGGAAGTAAAGCTCGAAACCCACATTCATCATTTTGTTGGGAGCATTACTAGATCAAAGATTTAGCTCTGAATTGTTGGTCAATAAGGAAGTTCCTAACAATCACTACAGAGTGAACGAAGTACAAGGTGGGTAAGTTTTTACAGACTTATGTATTCAATGTGAAGAACAGAACACTTGCAGAACAGAACTTGTGGAATTCAATTGAAATTAGGATCTCAGACAAAAAACTAGAGTCTTCATCTAAGTGTAGACTTTTAGATGCATCACGTGGGCTTTGTTTTGCTTTCCCTTGATGATTGCTCCTTTCAGCTTAGTACAAATACATTGGGGGAAAATATTTTCAGGTTTACAAGCCCGCAACAGCTCATCACAGTAAACTACAGCTTCCAAAAAGGAAAATTTTCCTTTTTCTAGTAACTCAAAATATGAAATCACACAAAACGGAAGCCTAAATATCAACTAGAAAACTCACATACACAGAAGAACCTGTGCTCCAATGCCTGCTGAACAGAAATTCTTGCTTTTGGGTCAAACATCTCAGATAATGGGTCTAAATAATCATCACTTGCTATTGGAAACAACGAATGAGGTAGGAAGAAAAACTGTGGAGAATATTGTTTTAGTTGCCTTTTCCTTATTCCACTAGGTGGGTCACATGGTTTTCTTTGCTCGATCATCCCACAACAGCCTAAATTCATTCACAAAATCTAACCCACAATAACACAACTTTTCCAAAAGAATAAAAGGAAACGAAAAGAGAGTTCCAATCAACCCGACCACAAAAATGCCTTGGCCCTCTGCCGAGTGATAATCCTATTTGAGTTGGCCAGCAATCACATTCATGAAAAAATGTCAATTAAAGAGTTGACAGGTTTTCTATCCAAAAAAACGATAGGTAATTAAAGAGACACACAATGCTCCCTTTGAGTATCCTATCCCCTCAAAACTCAAACCCATGAGCAGATAGAACATGTAAGTACAGAGTCTGCCTTGAGAAGCCGTTTATATTGAGGAAGGAATGACTAGGTACAATTTACTGTTGCCCACTAGAGCCCTTTTGTTGAATGAAAGTGAGGAAATCGATGGTCATTGCCTTAAGAGGATCAGTAACCTTGATAAGAATGATGGAGAATTAGATTAGAATCTATAAATAGAAGTAGAAAGAGGTTAGTGAACCATATGAAAAATACGTATTATAAAATTCTAGAAGCCACATAACTAGGTGGTTCACGCATCTACGAACCAATTGGGTTGTTTTGTCTCATGAATAACTGCTCGCAACATGTTGATAGCCCGATGAGCAAGTTGGAAAGCCACTTGAGTAGACAGTCTACGATCGTGGAATATCTGAGCCCAATTGAATTCAGATAGAAGATCAAAAATCTCAGTAAGAAGAAGAAGGCATGCACTATCATTATATAACAGAAGAACAATGGCGGCATATGCATCATCAGTTCTGTAAGATCAAATATCAAGAAACACGAATTATAAAGAGACAATAGATCCATACGACACAGAGATTTAACGAGGTTCACACAGCAAGTAGGTGTGCTACGTCCTCGGGGAAAGAAGAAGATGATTCACTATGCAGAAGAGAAATTACACCCTAGCAGTGGCGAGGAAAAACTCACCCTGAAACCTTAGATGTGTGAAAAACCCTGGAATACAATGACTTTCTCAACAAGCAATAGTACATATATACTCCAAATCATGGGTCGACCCATCGGGTCACAGTCGATCCGGTCGAACCATACCGTGGGGGCGTAGCCCTTGCACCCCCATAGGAGATCAGTGATGGGCTCAGGGCTTGGGCCTATCCCTATCGGCCCAACCCCTCTGCTTCCATCACAGATCTCAGAAAATTTTCAGGTCGCCACCAAAATATGTCGGATCGGGTCAATCTTTAAAACGGGTCAAGAATTCGAGACAAATTTAACAAGTTCATCACTCAAATATTAAAATAATAATAATAATAATAAAATAAGATAAAATAAAAAATTGATAACAACAACAAACCATATCATTGGGAAATCTCATAGAACAGGTTCAGAAGATATTATAATGGGAGAAAAAAAGAAATCGAAAGTAGCAGCACTGCAACTAGGTATAAGAGGTTACCTCAGGGCTCAGACGATGAGACAGATGCTCTGTTTGTGTTTCAGTAGAGAATCGAGAGATCAAAAGACTAACAAACTCAAACGAGGCAGTAGACTGCAGCAGAACAGCTTAGTGGTGCTGGATTGCAGTTAGCTGCAGATGGGGCAGCAGAGTCTCCATTGTTCTTCTCCCAGTCTCATCCCTCGAGCCTCGAGTAGTAGGTTCGAGTACTCTTGAAGACGAAGAGAGTTGTTACAAGTGTTAAAACTGGATAAAAACGAAAACCCTATTCCCCTTCAGAGAAGGCCAAATGACTGTATCCTTTTGTGGGAGAGGAGACGAGAGAGAGCTTTTGCCAGCGTAGACGACACTCCACTGCTCCAGAACAGAGAGCTCTTTTAATGTTTTATCTTTTAATCAGAAAAATGTCTGTGAACCTACAACGAACTGTACTTTCAGAGACATTTAAATTTTAATTTTGGGTTGAAATCGTCTGTAATTCAAATCTCGTACGATTTCGTGTAATACCACCTTCAGGTGATGACACCTGTATTGATAACAATACAATGGTTCAGATCTGATATAACTAATAAAACATTAACTCAGTGAAGAGGCATTTAAATCAGATCTGGACCATTGCATTGATATCAATACATGTGTCATCACCTGAATGTGGTATTGCATGGAATTGTACAAGATCGGAATTACAGATGATTTTTTTTCTTAAATTTTATATTTATTTTATTTTAGAAAGAGAAAAAATAAATAAAATAGTATATAAGCCTTATGGTACATTGGAGACTCAAAAGAACCTTTGTCTTATAGGCTCAGTGAACCCTTGTCCATGTCATTTTAATGGCTACATGGCCACCCTCTTGTAGTTCTATCCACGAGGCAATGAATAGGAAAACTCTCTGATAGTAGATACCAATATCCATACATCCATATAACCAATTTTACAACACATTCTCTCTTTGTGTATCATTTCATTATATTTTTTATTGATTTATTTATTTATTTATGTTTAGATGGTTACACTATTGAAGGAGAAGGTAACATAAGGGTTGAAATCGTCTGTAATTCCGATCTCATACAATTCTGTGCAATACCACCTTCAGGCGGTGATACGTGTATTGATACCAATACAATGGTCCAGATCTGGTACAACTAATAAAACATCAAATCAGTGAAAATGCATTTAAATCAGATCTGGACCATTGCATTAGTATCAATACATGTGTCACCCCCTGAAGGTGGTATTTCACGAAATTGTACGAGATCAGAATTGCAGACGATTTTTTTCCGTAACATAGTGTGGACTTAGGAGCATCACGAGCTCAACATTAAACATTTTTTGTTTAATTTATTCCTTATATTTTGCCATTAAGAAATATATATGATATTTACCCAAAAAAAAATTATATTTGATAATATTTCTATTCATTCTCAAGCATGGTTTTTATTTCAAGGAGTTTTCAATAGACCTTTATTCAACATCTTTTTAGGGTTTCTCTAGGTTTCCTACACTTCATTTAACCTAGGGGCATTTTTGTCATTTTAACAGTATTTGTTTCTGCCATGGAAAATGATAAAAGACCATTTTAATATGGAAAATGGACTCAGAAAAGCTGTCCTTGCAATTCGCAGATCATTTATCCCATTCCCTCACTCTTGTAGCCAACTTTTTAACCGGCTAAATGGCCAGGTGGCCCTGGTTGGACCAAGCCCATCTACACAAAAGGAAATATATCTTTGGCCTGGGCTACAGCCAAAATGGGGTCTGACCGACGGATGGGGCTACCACGGAGATTGCACATACAAAAAACTTAACCATGTATTATGTCCACAATAATTTAGAAAAGAAAATGAAAACCCAAAGTAGGTTTGTGTTGGTTCAGTTCGATTTCCGTCGAGCTGAATCTTTTTCAGGGTGAGAATGGGTAAATCCAAAATCAAACCAATACGGTTTCAGCTTCAATCTGTTTCAATTTTGGTTAGGAAAGGTTTTGGTTTATTCCGGTTTTCTCTTATTGGTTTGTTATTGGTTTTATATCGGGTTTGGTTTACTTTGTGTTACCTGATTGTGTGGTTGGCGCAGTTTCCACGCAGCCTACTGTAAGTTGCTGTCAGATTAAGAATATTAATGCGATAAAAAAAAAAAAAAAAATGCTACACGAAAGAAAAACTCCATGTGAAAACATGAAAAAGATAAAATATTAAAGAAGATATGAACACTTCACAATAAAAATATCATCGTGGTAGATTCAAAACTGGTGTAACTACTCATTCATAAAGTCAGAAGTTTATATAAAATTTACAAAAAATGAATGACAAATTTCCCCTTGACTGCATGATGAACCTCATCACACGATCCAAGGGTCTAAAATCACCCCTCCCCCTCCCCCCTCCCCACTCCCCCTCCCCCTCCCCCTCAAGTGGCTCTTGATGTCTATCTGGCAGTGAATGAGATTCCATGTTCCACCAAAAAAAAAAAAAAAAAAGATACAAATTCCCATAGGTGCAAGGAAACTCAGCCCAAAAAAATTCTATATTAACAGGTTTTAAGGACTCCAAAACCCAAGCTTTATTTTAATTTCATAGCAAAAACATTTATAGAACAAACAATGTTAATGGTTGGGTATAAGTTCTCTCCTCAATCCAATGCCTTCTTTACATACCCATGGCAACAGGTTGTGATAATATGGTCATAGGCATTTGTCTTAGTTTTACAATACAAATTGGCTTATCCATACAGGGTACTTTCAAACTTATGTTTTTTTAAAGTCTTAATACATAATCTCATTTTCTGTTGGATTCATTCTATTGGACACATCAACTTAATCCGGAGATCAAAAGCCATAAAATGACTTCTTTAGTTGCTTGGATTTCTAGTACTCATTGTTTTCACAACAAATGAAGATTTCATTTTGGTAAGCATTCACAATTCGTGCAACACGACATATGGTGGTCCTCTAAAAGGTATACTAACACAAGGAGGCAGTAAAGCTGGAAACACACATGCCTCGTGTTGTTGGAAGCATTAAGGTTTTGTTTGGTTTTAAGGGAAATTAAAGGGAAAGAAAGTGAAAATTTCATACTTTAAAAAGAAATGTTTATAGTCATTACTTCATATATTTCTTTTTAAAATATGAAAATTTCACTTTCCTTCTCTTTAAATTCTCATTGCAATCAAACGGAGCCTAAGAGATCAAAGCTCTAGCTCTAAATCGTTGGTCAATAACGAAGTTCCTAACGATCAATGAAGGGTGAAAAAAGTGCAAGATTTTACAGATTATGTAGTCAATTTAAAGAACAAAGAACAGAACACTTGCAGAATAGGACTTGTGGAATTCAATTGAAATTAGGAACTCAGACAAACAACATTACTTCTTCATCTAAGTTAAATTTTCAGATGCATCATGTGGGCTCTGTTTGGCATTCCCATGATGATTGTTCCTTTCAGCTATAGTACAAATACTTAGGGGGGGGGGGGGGTAATCTACAGGTTTTACAAGCCTGCAATGACTCATCACAATAAGCTACAGATTTCAAACAAGAAATTTAGGCTGCGTTTGGTATCCACATTTAATGTTAAAAACGAATATTTCAATTTCTGTGTCTAAATGCCCTTTTTTTTTTTTTTTTTGAACAAAACTGAAACAACTAAACTGCCTTTTGTCGTTCCGTCAATTTTCATTTCTAGCTTTTTTTTGTCCTTTCACTTTTGCTCAAAAGAAAACGAAACACATCATAAATGCACCAAACACTTTATTCTGTTTTTTCGTTCCTATAGAACAAAAAAACTCCAAAAACATTTTTATAGAACATTACCAAATGCAGCCTTATCATTTTCTTGCAACTCAAAATATGAAATTATGGAAAACAAAAGCCCAAATAGCTTAGCCCTTAATGGGCTAATGCACAATTCCACAGGATCGGAAGATCTAATTTTGTATGTAAATGCATTCTATCAGCACTGCCAGAATAAGAATACTAAAAAAACCAATATGGATATAGTATATTTCATCAAATGCTTTATTCCATTTTTTCATTCCCATAGAACGAAAAAACTGCAGAAACGTTTTTATAGAACATTACCAAACGTAGCCTTATCCTTTTCTTGCAACTCAAATTATGAAATTATGGAAAACAAAAGCCTAAACAGGGAACGAAAAAACTCCAGAAACGTTTTTATAGAACATTACCAAACGTAGCCTTGTCCTTTTCTTGCAACTCAAAACATGAAATTATGGAAAACAAAAGCCTAAATAGCTTAGTCCTTAATGGGCTAACGACAATTCCACAGGATCGGAAGATCTAATTTTGTATGTAAATGCATTCTATCAGCACTGCCAGAATAAGAACAGTAAAAAAATCAATATGGGTACAGTATATTTCATCAAAGCAACATTCTACTGAAGATTTGCGCACAAAACAAGATGCTTCATAAGAATAATCAAAGCATGCATTACTTCAGAATCGAACCAATGGCTTATCATGGATTATGCACAAGATTGCAGCAACCTAAAGATCCTACCTCTTTAGTATTTATTTGGATAGTACAATAATCCATGAATTTTACTCCCTTATTTCTTGAACCTGACAATGAAAGAGCTTTGATCTGGTTGGTTAGTGTCACCCAGCCTTCTCAAAGATGTGAAAGAGATGTACCACCACAGTGAATTGTATATTAAAATCTGAAGGACTAGACACTCTCAGGGGCAGGCCGGGAAGCAGAGCTGGTTTGGTGGCACAGGTAAAAATGAAAAATACCCAAATGAGAAGACACGCATGAGACAATATCAACTAGAAAACTCACCCTTTGAATGCTAACAAGATACAAGCCTGTGCTCCAATGCCTGCTGAACAAAAATTATTGCTTTTGGGTCACAATTGAATATCTAAGATAACAGATCCAAAGAATCATCACTAGCTATTAGAAACAATGAATATATTGGAGTAGAAAGAAATTGGTATTCTAAGTAATCTGGTGAATCACTAACCATCTACCCAACATTCAAATTCAACAAGGATTTCAATATCTAATAAGAAGAATATGAACAGATCAGGTGCAATTATTCAATAGCTTACCATTGACTATGGTCAACATGATGTGCTCACTTTAAATCGGAACAAAGAACAGAAAAATCATAACGAAAAACAATCAAAAAAATTGTTTTGGTTGCCTTTTTCTTATTCCACTAGGTGGGTCACATGGTTTTCTTTGCGTGATCCTCCCACAGCAGCCGAAATTCATTCACCTAATCTAACCCACAATAGCACAACATTTCCAAAAGAATATGAGGGAAAGAAAGGAGAGTTCCAATCAACGCAACCACAAAATGCCTTGGCCCTATGCCAAGTGAAATATCCTATTTGAGTTAGCCAACCACATCAATGAAAAGATGCCAATTAAAGAGTTGGACAGGTTTTCTATAAAAAAGAAAAACAGTTCCTTAAAGAGACAAACAATGCTCCTTTGAATATTCTATCCCCCCTCAAAACTCAAACCAATCAGCAGACTGAACATTTGAAAGTACAGAGCCTGCCTTGAGAAGCCATTTATATTAGAGGGGAGGAATGAATCAGAAGTATTTGCTATTGCCCACTTGTGCCTCTTGTTGAATGATAGTGAAGAGGTAGATGTTCATTGCCTTGAGAAGATTAGTAATCCTGGTAAGAATGACAGAGAATTAGATTAAAATCTATAGCTTAGAAAGAGGTTTATGAACTATATGAAAAATACGTACTATAAAATTCTAGAAGCCACATAGCTAGGTGGTTCACCCATCCATGAACCATTTGGGTGGCTTTGTTTCAAGAAAACCCATTTCAAAGGCCGAGTTGATAGCCCAACGAGCAAGCTGGAAAGCCACTTGAGTAGACAGTGTTCGATCATGAAATATTTGAGCCCAATTGAATTCAGAAAGAAGATCAATAATCTTGGTAAGAATCTTTTCCAGCCTTTGAAAACTTTTCCTTTCTCCACTATTAATAGCATCAACTAGCTCCTTTGCATTAGAAACCAAAGCAATGCGCTGGATACCTTGCCCACGAGCTAATTGAAGCCCACAAAGAATGGCTTTTGCTTCTGCTTCAATGGTATCTCCTCCTGCAAAATGTTCTGCAACTAGTTCCTTCCCTTGAATCTTTTCTGCATCATCAATTTATATTTTAAAGCGTTAGTAAGACTATATATGTACTGGACCTGCCCAAATGTTAATGATGATCAGAATCAAATAAGTAAAGCTAGGTGCAGTACCTGTATGACATATCTAAGAGAGCACAAGCTCTCCGTATAGAAACTAAAGAATGAACGTCTCCATTTCTCACAAATAAATTCAGTAAAACTTGCGGTTTGGTGATGGTAATAAAATGATCTTCCATCCCACATCTCAATAAGCACTTTATCCCCGTCATCCTGTATGTCCTTAGGAACATAAGACCCAGAATAGCTACGGGATGCATCATCCCCTAAGGTAGTCATATTCAGATTCATCGGTCCATATGAGATATTAACCCCATCATCCAGTTTCACGGTTCCATGTTCGATCCAAGGAAAATCAGACTCAGAATAGCTACCGTATGGAGTACCCACCAAGGTACTCAAATCAATGCTATGCTCTTTTACCCACGTAAACGTACGAGTCTCAGTGCAGTAGTTTTTCAACATCCATATGTCCATTTTGTGATCACCTTCATCAACACATGAAAGACATAGTAGCCCACTCAACTCCACCAATTGGAGATCTATACCTGCAAGATCAGAACACCCTCTGGGACGTGGGACAAGTCCAAATTCTTCACTCTCCAAATTGAACGCCAAGATTGTCTGTTCAATATCGGTCATAAGCTCAGGGTGATGCTTGCGGTCAATCAGCCAATGAAGAACTCCATCCACGAAAGCTGGACATTGAAGATGCTCAACATTATAGGGGGAATTTCCTATAATTTTCCAAGCCCAAGGAGAAGCATAAGAAGAAGGAGAGTCCTCTGTCATCCCCAAGGTGAAAACTGCACATTGCGTACATTGCATTGGGAGATTGGCACCATATCGATATCTCTTTTCCAAGAAAGGAGGAATCAGATGAACTATTTTATACTCATTGGTAGACTCAACATATCCAAAACCGAAACTACCATGGAATTCGACTATATCAGAGTAATTAACCACAAGTGGCGGCAATGTTATCAGTTCATGTGTACTTGGATTGCAAACATGGAGTTGATTTTTGGATATGAAACACACCAGATGGAAGCGGGTAGGGAGCATGAGGGGGCGTCTAAGGGGGAAATCCATCTTATTAAACTCGAATTTGTCTAACAACATCCCTTCCATATCCATGGAGGATTGGAGAAGAATAATCATGCTGTCTTCTACCTCTGGTGGTATACAGGATGAGTAAAAGAGGAGGTGGTTTGGACTTGGAGTGGTGAGAATGGAGGTGAATGAAATAAGAATCATTGGATATGACATGAAGCCATCTTTTACTTAGGCACTTGAACCTGAAGAGGGATTTCACAGGGAGCCATGAAAATACTTTGATCAACAAATGTTCAGGTACCACGACCACTAAAGATGAATCCTCACTGTCACTACTCATCAGCTTTTGACCGTCTCTGTTAGTCATCTTCTTGGGTTGACCAAATATTTTTTTACAAACCTAAGAATACAAAGAAGAAAGGCATGCACTATTATTATGAAGAAACAATGGCGGCTCATGCATCATCACTCGACTATTAAAAAATTAATAATAATATAATAAAAATTCATACCAACAACAAACCATATCACTGGGAAATCTCATAGAACAGGTTCAGAATATATTATAATGGGAAAAAAAGAGATAGAAAGTAGCAGCACTGCAACAACGTAGAAGAGGTTACCTTAGACGATGAGATAGATGCTCTGTTTGTGTTTCAGTAGAGAATCGAGAGATCAAAAGACTTACAAACTCAAACGAGGCAATAGACTGCAGCAGAGCATCTTAGTGGTGCTGGATTGCAGCTAGTTGCAGATAGGGCAGCAGAGTCTCCATTGTTCTCCTCCCAATCTCCCTCCCTCGAGTAGTAGGTTCGAGTAGTCTTGAAGACGAAGAGAGTTACAAGTGTTAAACCTGGAACAAAAAACGAAGACCCTATTCCCCTTCACAAAAGGCCAGATGACTGTATCCCTTTGTATGAGAGGAGAGGAGAGAGGGAGACCATGCCAGCGTGGGCGACACTCCACTGCTCCAGAACAGAGAGCTCTTCCCCTTCTCTTCTCTGTTTTATATTCCCCCATAAAGCAAACTATCACCTCTCTTCCCCCTAATTGTTATGATCTATCAATAATCATTTAATACTTATATTTGAATTGAAAAAATCCTCTTGAACGTACAACGTACTGTACGTTCAAAGACATTTGAATTTTATATTTATTCTATTTTAGAGAGAGAAAAAATAAATAAAATAATATATGTCTAGGTGTATAGTACAGTGTAAGCTCAGAAAACCTTTTCTATTTTATTTTAATGGCTACATGGCCAGTTGGCAACCCTCTCATTGTCTTACCTAGCGGTGTCAATTTTAAGCCCGCACTGGTAGGCCCGATCAAGTTGAACACGTTTATGGCCTGACCTAGACCAATCCGATTAATAAATGTGTCGGGCCTAAGCCCGACCCGTTTGTAAATAGGTAGTACACAGTGTAAGGGGTATACCCGATGGGCCTCCCGATCGGCCCGACCCTTTACAAGCTCGACTTGGACCGACATGTTTAGCCCGACCGTTTATAAAAGTATTTTAATGTTTTTGGGATAGAATAAGGTATGTATTGACATTTTTATCAATTATTGATTGTAATTAAGTGTACTATAAATAGGTAGTACATGGAAAAAAATCTTCTGCAATTCGGATCCGGTACAATTCTGTGAAATACCACCTTCAGGGGGTGACACGTGTATTGATACCAATGCAATGGTCCAGATCTGATTTAAATGACTCTTCACTGATTTAAGGTTTTATTAGTTGTACCAAATCTGGACCATTGCATTGGTATCAATACACGTGTCACCCCCTGAAGGTGGTATTTCACGGAATTGTACCAGATCGGAATTGCAGACGATTTTAACCCGTAGTACATGGTTGCTATTTTGTGTTTCTTATGCATAACTAATGTTACTGTGTTCATCATTTTATCTAAAAAACTCTCTGGTTGTTTCCATATACTTATGTCTGGTACTCCATTTGGTTTTGATAGGGAAAAGGAATCTGTAAGGGGTTGGATTCTCTTTATGGAAATAGATCTTGAGGGGAATGTGGATGGACATGAAATAGAAAATGTTAGGCCAAATGTGGGTGAAAGTATAGATGGGGAGGTACACGATGACGATGAGTTATGTGTAAGTTTTCTTGTAATGGATCTTGGTTTTACTGAAGAGGATACAAATTTTGAGCATTCTAAAGGAATGGAATTTGAATCACATGAGGAAGCTTATGCATTTTATAAAGAATATGTAGGGTCTGTTGGATTTAATACCAAGAAAAACAACCATTGCCGTTCAAGGCTTACTAGAAAATTTATTGATGCACATTTTGCATGCTCTAGACAAGGAAACAAGCAGCAATTAGCAGATGCCATTAGAAACTCTAACCAAAACATTGATATTGTAAGTATTTTCAATTACTCCTTACCCAGAAGAAAAAAGTATTTTCAATTACTGAATTTTTTTTCTTTTCCAATAAAAAAAAAATGATGGGATTGACACATTACCCGTCCCCCGATTATGGGTATTTATACATGCCTAGAAGGGGGAGAGGGGTTTTGATAGATATCGATTTATATATAGGGGCCCACTTTATTAATGAGAGAGAGAGAGAGAGAGAGAGAGAGAGAGAGAGAGAGAGAGAGAGAGAGAGAGAGGGGACGTCTATTCGAAATAGATTAAGATTAAAATGGAATAGTACGTATATATAAGGAGAGTTTACTTTCAGGTGACCATTTCTTAATACGTATGTCATGGTTTTTTATTTTATGGTTGAATCAATTTGAAAAAGACTTAAAATTAGATATTTATCAATAGGTAATATCGTGGTCATGAACTTGTGCCCGCATTTTAACCTTATTAATGCATGCGGCATGAGTGGCAAGTTATTTTATTGAGCTAAAATATGGGGAAAGAACGCTCCTTGGTTGCATGACCCTTGCAACTCCGCGGAGGCCAATGAGGGGTCAAGGGACATCAATCAGGGTAGGTTTTTCGTATATCATAGAGGCCGGGTTGTCATTTCATCCACTTTGTGCTGGGCATAGGGGCCGGGGAGTGTTCTTTTCTCCAGTAAAATATTGTGAATTTGTATCTAGTTTTCTATGTAGAAGTAGGTATAAGGAAGGGCTACTGACATTTAAGAGAACATCATTTTACCAACTCACTAATGTAGAGTGATTGCAGACCAATCAATTTTCAGATGTTTTCATAAATATATCTTTATCTTATTTTTACAAGTTCCTAAAATTCGGAGTACAAAATGGTTTACATTTAAATTTATAAGTGCCTTATCATTGTGTCATCCTCAATTGTTTGTTCATTGTCTCATATATTTTTCTAACACACATGTGAAACGAAAAGATTTTATCTTCATTAAACGAATAAATGAGTTATACTAACCCATCCGTGGGTTGCCCATATGGTTAAGGCGATTTGGGGATTGTGTGGATAAGCGCATGGTTCCAAGTTCGATTTTCCATCTGTGCATTTACAATTTAAGTGGAGAACGTGGCGGTGGATTGTTACGCTAGTCTCCCCAAGAATAAGTCAAGGTGCATGTAAGTTGGCCCGAACACCTTGATTAAAAAAAAAAAGGAGAGTTATACTAAGGGGGAAAAACAATATAAGGTTATATAGTATTTGACATCTTAAGGGGTGTAAGAAATTCCATGTCATATAAAAAAATAAAAAATCAATCAGACGAGTGAGCAGTTAAATTTTCCTTTTGCAGATGGTGAAATATCCCCAACGATTTTCCACAGAAAAAATCCCCAACGATTCACATAAGAATAAGACTAGTGAAAAGTATAAGACATTTTTGCACCAAAAGGTTAGAACAAAGAACCATGGAAGATAGAAGGGAATGTGGTAATAAAAGGGTGTTCTATAATTGAATTTGTTTTTCAAAATCAGTCACAGGCTAACCTAGAGAGTAAATAAATCTTTCAAATGATTGAAATTGCCACATTCCTCTCCAACGTAACAAAACTAGGTAAAATGTTGTGGATAAGCTCTTTTATGTCAAAGTAATTTGTATCCCAAATAGATGATCACTTTGCACTACCTTACACCAAAAAAGGGTTCCTCAATAATCTCACTTTCACAATTGAATGGAAATTTATTATTATTATTATTATTATTATTATTATTATTATTATTATTATTATTATTATTATTATTTATATATAGTTTCTATCTATTAATTCGTGGCAATAGGCAATGCAAATTTTTTTTTGGCAAATTTGTTTTTGACAAAAGGTTTTAGTCAGGAAGTGAACTGACATGATTGTAACTTCAACCATTGGCTTGAGAGAAAGGGGGATATGTTATTATATTTCTATCCTTTACCTTCATCTAACAGGTTAAAGGCACATCCATGCATAAAATACAGATCTTTTGTATTCTGTTTTTTTATTTAAAAAAAAGAAAAGAAAAGACTGAAAAAACAAGAGATGAGACTAACTCATCCAATTTTTACCATGTGGAATGTGACATGGCAGTTAGCAACCATATGGATAGGAAGGGTTCATCCTGTTTTTTATTTCCTACTTTTGGGAGGTTCATCTTGTATTAGCCACACGTAAAACTTGGTGGTGGTGGTCGTCAAACTCAATTATATATTTTCTCATCATTTAATATTTTCAACTTCTAATGGATTGTTCCTTTGCGTAATCAACTTCTAATGGATTGTTCATTTGTATTTTCAATACGTTATATTTTTTAATCTTATCTTTGATTTTTTTTTTCTTAGTTTTCTCTAGGTATGTAAATTTAGACCAAATATGGATCAGGTGCGCTTGGATTCAGATCTTTTTTGATCGGATCTGAATACCCTTAAATGGATACAGATGCGGATCGAATTCGAATTTTCAACCATCAATTTACTTTCTGATTTGTATAATCCGGACCTTCCTACCCCAATGAATACAATTTGTTTATAATCCATCTTTTTAAGTTATCTTAGCTCTTTTCCTCATTCTCTATAACTTGTCTAAATTTCAAGAACCCTCAAAATTATTAATTGATTATTTAATCAGGTTGGATAATTATTTTTCAAATAATTTGGATTTTAATCCAAATACCTTTTGACAGGATATGGATACCCCAAAACGGATATGAATACAGATTTAAATTCGGATTTTAACTATTCATTTACATCCCTGAGTTTCTCCACGGAATCTCTTGTTTTTTTGGTAAAGTTAATAATGACATCTCTCTCTTTTTTTTTTTTAAATCAGTAATGACATCACTCACGCCAATTAAATGAGCACACTAGAGAATATGTTTTAGGATTCTTATAAGATGCCCACATGATTATGAAAGAGAAAATAATGTGAGAGCAATGTTTATCATTTTCCCATCATTTAAAATGGACTAAATTTATAGGTAATCAGAAAACTGTGTGATTTACTGGTATCAAGGCTTTAAGAATCAGATCAGTCCCGGATCCGAGTCGGGTTTGTAAAGCCCGACCTGTATACCAAATTCGTCAGGCAAAGTAGACCATCATGATGCCAAAGATTGATTAAAAAAGTCAAAAACAAATCATCCCAACTTGGTCAAACAAAAGGTATCATGGTCTCATGACCTCATTGGCTATTGGAAAAAAATTATATAAAAAGGTACAAGATTACAAGGCCCGCCGTTGGACCAGGAAGTGTTGGATCAGAAACAAATTTAAAATAGAACCAAGGAGGCTCATCCACTCACTCTTCCCACTCTGAATCATATCGTTTTTTTCTATACTCAAATCTTCCAACAAAAAGACAAATCAACATCACAAGGGACTCTAATTTCTAATCAACATCCAAATGGCAAATTCGCCGAGCATAATTTGGCCAACCCACTTGCCATGAGATTGAATGGTTCAGAATACAATTACCTTTCTTCTCATTTGCTTCTCCTACTACAAGAGTAGAGAGAAGGGCTGAAGCTATGAGAGAAGGAAAATGGATAGAGTAGAGCAAAGATCGAGTCTCATTTCACCTCTTATTCACTTTTCTAAAGCGAATGGTTTTGAATTGAATAGTGTTGATAAGGGTTTATTTAGTAGATCAAACATCATTGCAGTGTTAGAACTTCCTATGGGTTTGAGATTGAAACCCTATGGAAGAAACCACACAGGAAAAACAAGAACACGAATCTAATAAAATTATGGAGGATCGATTTGTACCTTTCACCTAGTATGCTGAAGATGATTGATGTTGGTCACTCCCACTTTCTCTCTATTGGCTTGGCTATGGATCTTCTACAACCCCTTAAACCTCCTTGGTTCTCTCACTTTAGTGGTAAAGTGGGGAAGAGTGAATAATGGTTGTAGGGACCCAAAACCTAGTATTTATAATACTGTCCTGCACTCAAAACCCTAAACCACAATGTGTTGAGCCAGCATATCCCTAAGCTTGAGAGTGGACCAAACCGGTTCATGCAATTTGACTCTCACCCATTTAATCAACCCGAATAATTAATTTAGCCCATAAATCCAACAATCCCCACTTGGGCTACATTAATTATAAGGATGTCTTTTAAATTGGTGTGGCCATAGAATCTTATTACATTAACCACTCTTACTGTGATTCAGTTGAAAAACCACTCACATCGAATAACAGCAGAAGATACACCTCAATATACGGCATACAACTTTCTGTTATTACAAACATAAGTAAGTTTCTTAACACGAATCTATGTGGGATACCATCATAGAAACATTGACATATCCTCAAATTACACTGTTGTCATTCTATGTAGGTCCTTAACTGAGATATTAATCTTCACTGTGGCAAATCGCCTTTGACCTGTGGTTAATATCTAACTGTGGCCTTCCGCCTATAAACTGTGACAAATACTGTCTTAAAATGTGGCAAACATTACATTTTGAATTGTGGCAAAATATTGCCTATAAACTGAAACAATTACTGCCTATAAAAACATTTTCAAATGAAATCATAAACCAAATATTTCAAGAAATAACTGTGCATAATGTAAATGCTAAAACTTAACCATAATTCATCAAACTGTGCCCCAAAACATATGGGTTAAGGTTCAAAACATAAACAAATACTAAACAAAACCAGAACTCCCACTAATCAAGCATTTCAAATAACTGTATGTAAAGAAATCCTAACTACTTGATGTGACCAAATTTTACTTGCTCTCAATTGCTGATGATCAGTCTACCTCACCCTTTCTTAGTATCATTCTGCTTATCAACCCCAGAATTCTTCCTTTTCTCTAACCATTTCTTGAAAATAAAACAGTCCTTCTTCACATGTCCTTTCTTATGGCACCAGAAACACTCTACGTTGTTGGTATTCTCTTCATCCTGAGCCTTTTGAGATGTGTCAAGTTCTTGAGAGCTATTAGTCCTGTCATATGGCTTGACGCTTCTTCTGTTGGAAAAATTTTTGTTCCTTCTGCTTGGTCCACCAGAAGATCCCTTGTGAAAAGTTACATGTGCACTCTCAAACCTAGTTTGTTTCAATTTTTCTTCCTCTTGAGCACAAATGGAAATGAGCTCATTTAGGTTCCAATCGTCCTTCAATGCAATGTAGGTAGATTGGATAACCTTATACTGACTAGGGAGGGTATTCAGTGCAATGTGTACAATATATTCTTCATCGATCTGTATTCCAAGATCCTTAAGTTTACCAGCATCAGTAGCTACACCCAAAATGTATTCTCTAACACTCCCACATCCATCATACCTTGTATTCATTAGCCTGGTCATCAATGTGGTTTTCTCAGCTTTCTTGTTGTGTTGAAATCTACCTTTAATAGCATCCAGGAATTCTTTTGCAGTGTCTTTGATCTCTATGTTCCCACGTATAATTTCAGGAACTGCCTTTTTTAAAACCAGTATGCACTTTCTGTTTGCTTCAGTCCATTTCTTAAACTTGGTCCTTTCAGCACTTCTGCTCGAGTCTGTGAGAGGCTCAGGTTTAGGCTCCCTAAGTGCCAAGTCTAAGTCAAGAAGACCTAAATGCAATTCTAATTCTTCCACCCACTTTTGATAGTTGTTACCAGTGAGTATTGGGATGGAAGATACATAACTTGAGGGAATTGCCATCTTACTACAGCAGTAACAACAACACAATACATGCCAAATATCAAAATATAAACCATAATATAAAAGCATGTAATACCATCAATATATTTTAAATAAGAGTTACAACTAAAAATGTATCCCTATCCTTTGGGACAGGAATTAGCTGATGCTCTTATATTATTCTTTTTAACTGTGAAAACAACACTAACTTTGGAATTCAATCACCTTTGGGCAAAAGAACTCCAAATTCAATGTCCCTTTCTGAAATGTGGATGATTATCCTCAAACCTTGATGACATAACCTTTGGGAAAGTATCACCTTTACTGTTGGAGAAGATACAATCGAACTGAATGTACCACTTTGGTGGGTTTCACTCAGTTCTATCATATCTTTCCCATTGGAGATGTATATCTTTATGTTCAAAACATACAAATAAATGTCACTAGGACAACAATAACCATACAAGAGTCACAACCGCAACTACATTCCTATCCTTTGGGCTAAGAATGCACTGGTCCTCTTGTAAATTTATATTTACTGTGAAAAGAACAATAACTTTTGAAATCCCCTCACCTTTTGGCTTAGGAACCTCTAGGTTACTGTCATTTTCTTAACTTTGGTGACATCACCTTTGGGCAAATGTCACCTACATTGCTTCCCTGTGGAA